>NC_081157.1:45879335-46068932 GCF_012432095.1 Onychostoma macrolepis | reverse complement strand
GTTATTTTAAGTAAACAAATCCTCATGTTGAATTAAGACAAACTACCTCAACAGGAATATGATTATAATTGAAGTTAACAAAGAAATAAGCAATCCTTACACAAAATATGTAGCATCTTTGTTTTTATTGAGCAAACAAATTATATTAGTAGCTACAGCATAAAAGAAATGTTGAAATTGCTTATAATAATATAAAATAATGCTAATAATTGATGAATGGCAATAAGACTTAGCATAATTTAACCTTAGTGAGGTAAACGCTATAGCGACAAAATTATCCCATGCTGAGATTGAAAAGATGGTAAAAGTAGCCTATATAAATATACACCAAAGGATGCAAGCCTTTTACTAAATAAATCTACACAAGTTGCACTTAATGTCATATCTAATGGTGTGTTGAGATATTTAATATGAAAATAAACGTAGCCTAATTTGGTTATATGTCTTTTTTCTTATTTAACCATAATCGTGATATTGTAACTGTCGTGCCTTGCGCACTTTTCCGTGAACATCCGCGCATAAATCATAACTGGGACTAATGAAATTCAATAATAACGGCAATCGTAGGCCTATTTAAAGGCTCACATTTGAATATGTTATTTTCTTTATTTATGAAGAATTATAAGCGTGTGTATGACGTGATTTAGCCTTTGCATATTTATTTGTTCAAAAGTTTGGCAGTGATCACAAGATGTTATGGCACGCTTTTTATTGTTTACAGAAAGGTGCGTTCTCATTTTTTCTTCTTCTGTTAATTATCATGTTGCGTATCTTTATTTATTCAAAACACCAACTTGCCTAATGATGGTTTGATTGCTTGTGTTATATGAGAAAATTAATAAGCTTGCCTACCTGATGTTGTAGATTAATGCGGGTGCGGTTCGGGACTCGCGGTCTTTATGTCAAACGGTTCTGGTACAGAAATAAATTAGAGCTGCTGTCGGATAACAGGTCGGTGTTCTGTTAAGTTCTGCTGGTGCACGTTTACCAAACAGGACCCGTGCAGGACTCTGCTTTAAACCGCTGCCTCTCCGCCAGAGATGCGCCATTTACATGTATTTCCCAAACCGCCACACAGCTCATATATTTTTCAGCCAAGGGATGAGAACGTAATGATTACGAAAACGATCATTTATTTTTGTTAATTATTATTATTATTTTTTCAGTTAGTTAATCAATAACTGTTGTTAGTTTCGTTTCGTTTATCAAATATTTTGACATTTTATTTTATTTCAGTTTATGAAATAGTTTTTCATCAATCGTTTTTGTCTTAGTTTTATTTTTCGCTTCTTAAAATAACCTTGCTCCTCATTTAGCGATAAACCCTCAATTTCAAGTCCACCTTCAACAACTATATGTCAACAACTAGACTTTATCGTTATTATCGCTGGAAGACAAATTTTTATCGTGGGGAGCATTTTTAACGGTATATCGCAAACGATAAGATAACGCCCATCCGTAGCGACTAGCATGTTGCTAGCATGATTAGCAAGTTACTAGCATGTCGCTAGCATGTTTCTAGCATGATTAGCATGTTACTAGCATGTTGCTAGCATGATTAGCAAGTGACTAGCATGTCGCTAGCATGTTTCTAGCATGATTAGCATGTTACTAGCATGTTGTTAGCATGATTAGCAAGTGACTAGCATGTCGCTAGCATGTTTCTAGCATGATTAGCATGTTGCTAGCATGATTAGCAAGTTACTAGCATGTTTCTAGCATGATTAGCATGCCACTAGCATGTTGCTAGCATGATTAGCAAGTGACTAGCATGTCGCTAACATGTTTCTAGCATTTCTCAAGCCAACTTAATAAGAAGTTTAAATAGCATTTCAGTAAGTTGGCTTTCTCAAGCCAACTTAATAAGTATGCAAGATAACAATAGTGATGCCTTGCCTTTGGCAAGCACCACTAACTAGAATGTACATTTCCTGAAGAAAATGTGAGTGGTGCTTGCAGTGGCAAAACTCGGCGCTGGGCAGATCCTACAGTGTTCTGCGCGATTGTAGAGAGCCAACTCCCATGTCTGTATGATGTTGTGGAGCTGAGATATGGCTTCTTTATGTTGCTATACGGTCACTAGGGTGCTCTATATGGTTGCTAGGGTGTAGCTGCACAGGCGCCATGGTAATTCTTACAGACTGGTTTTTCAGCCGAAACAAAATAAGCCACCCCCATGTCTATACTACTTTCTGGTGCTGAGAAATTGCTTTTCATGTGTTTGTTCGGTTGCTAAGGTACTCTAAATGGTTGCTATGGTGTGGCTATACGGTTTATGGGATGATATTTAAAGACTATTTGACAGTCTGAATCAACAGAGCCCAACCCCATGTTTCTATAATATTTTGGTGCTGAAAAATTGTTTATTAATGTCATTTTACGGTTGCTAGGGTGCTGTAAGTGGTTGCTAGGGCATAGGTATGAAGTTGTCATGTCTGTACTTATTGGCTGCTTGATAGGCCGAGTCAAAAGAGCCCTCCCCCAAGTCTCTGTGACCTCCTGATCCAAAGATATAATCTCACTCATTTTGTGCCAATGTTAAGTCTATGGGACTTTTTCGCCCAAATTTGTTCATCCACCAGACGAACATCGTACACTCAATTACTTATAAAAGATGTAGCACACCTCTATAACTGGGAGGTTAGTAAGCGTGTTGCTAAGCGGTTGGTAGTTGTCACACATCATTACTATGTAGTTTTATAGAGTTATTCGTATGTTCTTAGCCTGATTTAACACTTAGCTAACTACTATTAGCATGTAGCTATTCACTGCTAGTATGTGTAGCATTCATGAGGAAAGTCCTGTTTGCGATCACGAGTCAAAAGAGCAAAACCTGCATGTTAATATGACACTTTTATCCAAAGATATCCTTTTAGATCTGCTTTCAGTGGAGGTCTATGGGGTGGTTGCTAGGGTGCTGTAAGTGGTTGCTAGGGTGTGGCTATGAAGGTCATAGGTCATTACTTATTGGTTACTTAAAAGAAGAGTCAAATGAGTGTGTGTGAGTGACAGAGAGAGAGATAGAGAGAAGGGGCTCTAAGGGCATGCGTGTGTGTGTGTGTGTGTGTGTGAGAAAGTGACAGTTGAGATTCAAATTCACGAACATTCCGCCATTGTAAGTCAATGGGACTTTTTTGACCGCTTTTCCGTCCGCTGTGTGAACATCGTAGGTCCGATCGCTTAGAAAAGATATAGCACACCTCTCCTCAATAAGCCGCACGATTTGACGCCTCATTCATGGGTCTGTGACAAACGGTGCAGGAGGAGTAGCGAACCGAAGTTTTGTCCAGAAGAAGAAGAATAATAAGTATGCAAGAGAACAATAGTGATGCCTTGCCTTTGGCAAGCACCACTAACTAGAATGTACATTTCCTGAAGAAAATGTGAGTGGTGCTTGCAGTGGCAAAACTCGGCACTAGGCCATCAGTAGAGCCTTCAGCATGATTGTAGAGAGCCAACTCCCATGTCTGTATGATGTTGTGGAGCTGAGATATGGCTTCTTTATGTTGCTATACGGTTGCTAGGGTGCTCTATATGGTTGGTAGGTTGTAGCCATGGTGATACTTACAGACTGGTTTTTCAGCCCAAACAAAGGAGGCCACCCCATATCTATACCACTTTCTGGTGCTGAGAAATTGCTTATTCATGTGTTTGTTCAGTTGCTAAGGTACTCTAAATGGTTGCTATGGTGTGACTATACAGTTTATGGGATGGTATTTAAAGACTATTTGACAGTCTGAATCAACAGAGCCCAACCCCCTGTTTCTACAATGTTTTGGTGCTAAAAATTGTTTGTTAATGTCCTTTTATGGTTGCTAGGGTGCTGTAAGTGGTTGCTAGGGCATAGCTATGAAGTTGTCATGTCAGTACTTATTGGCTGCTTGATAGGCTGAGTCAAATGAGCCCTCCCACAAGTCTCTGTGACCTCCTGATCCAAAGATATAATCTCACTAATTTTATGCCAATGTTAAGTCTATGGGACTTTTTCGCCCAAATTTTTTTGTCCACCAGATGAACATCGTACACTCAATTACTTATAAAAGATATAGCACACCTCTATAACTGGGTGGTTACTATCGTGTTGCTAAGTGGTTGGTAGTTGTCACACATCATTACTATGTAGATTTATAGTTATTCGTAAGTTCTTAGCCTGATTTAACACTTAGCTAATCACTATTAGCATGTAGCTATTCACTGCTAGTATGTGTAGCATTCATGAGGGAAGTCCTGTTTGCGATCACGAGTCAAAAGAGCAAAACCTGCATGTTTATATGACACTTTTATCCAAAGATATCCCTTTTGATCTGTTTTCAATGGAGGTTTATGGGGTGGTTGCTAGGGTGCTGTAAGTGGTTGCTAGGGTGTCGCTATGAAGGTCATAGGTCATTACTTATTGGTTACTTAAAAGAGGAGTCAAATGAGTGTGTGTGAGTTATAGAGAGAGAGAGAGAGAGAGAGAGAGAAGGGCTTCTTAAGGGCCTGCTTGTGTGTGTGTGTGTGTGTGTGTGTGTGAGAAAGTAACAGTTGAGATTCAAATTCACGAACATTCCACCAATGTAAGTCAATGGGACTTTTTTGCCCGCTTTTTCGTCCGCTGTGCGAACATCGTAGGTCCAATCACTTAGAAAAGATATAGCCCACATGTCCTTAATGAGCCGGTCGATATGACACCTCTTTCATGGGTCTGTGACAAACGATGCAGGAGGAGTAGCGAACCGAAGTTTTGTCCAGAAGAAGAAGAAGAAGAAGAAGCAGAATAAGTTGTTATTAAGTTGTCTTTCTCAAGCCAACTTAATAATAAGTTTAAGACGGATTTCAGTAAGTTGGCTTTCTCAAGCCAACTTAATAAGAAGTTTAAACAGCATTTCAGTAAGTTGGCTTTCTCAAGCCAACTTAATAATAAGCTTAAGTAGCAGATCAGTAGGTTGGCTCTCTCAAGCCAACCTAATAAGCTAGGTGTTTATAAACTTGTTCAAGCTTGACGCCTTTATTTTCTAATATATATTTCTGAAATTCCCACAAGGATTTCAACATCATATCTGAAATGAGAAAAAACAACAACAACAAAAAAAAAACACTTTTATTTGTGTTTAAATTCAAACAACACAGACTAAACCTGATTGGTTCCAGAGCCATTGAACGGCTCTGATTGGTTCTTATGATAATGAGCTCGCGGCAGAGAGGTAGTAAATCAAATATGATGTGCCTGCAAATGTCTCTTGAATGTGAATATAAGTCTAAATTTAAACAGTATTATATTATATAGAGTGATCGTGTCTCTTTAGGGCGCTTGGAGGAAACCACACAATTTTATGGATTACTTTGGAATGTTTTTTGCGATTAAATTTTTGAAACGTGAACATCTTTGATGAATCTTTTCATCGGAGGGACATCTCTCAGATTTCATTAAAATATCTCCGCTTTTCTTTCAAAGATGAACGAAAGTCTTAGATGGTTTGGAGCATCTTAAAGGTGAGTGATGGCAGAATTCAAATTGTTTTGGGGGAACTATGAAATTAATTAGAAAATATGTAAGGGATAATCAACGGCTAGCTGTGCATTAAACGATTTGAATGCACGACGTGGAGGCGAAGAACCACCCGACACGCAGCGGAGTGCATTCAAATCGTTTAATGCACAGCTAGCCGTTGATTATCCCGTTTATGCCATGGTCTTTTCCCAGCATTCACATATTAAAGATGTTAATAATATTCGTGCTGCAATATTTGACCGGAACGATAAAAATGACGGTTATTTTCGTCTGTATTACTAACTGTAACTGTATGTTACTACCAATGTTTATAGGAAGCGCATTAATATAGAACGTGAATAAACTGACCTGGAACTACCTGTGCAGTTCAACGAATTTAATCAACACCTGCCAGCCAATCAGAATCCAGTATTCAGATAGACCATGGCATAAAGCGGTATGTTCTTATTTTTACCAGCTTCTGCGAGCGTGTATGGCGTCTGGCTTCAGTACCTCACTGTGACTTCAGGTAAGATTTGTATTTAATTAACGTTATTTGTAGGGTGTGCGATATTGCAAATTTTGGTATCGATCTGATACCAAGTAAATACAGGGCAAGTATCGCCGATACTGATACCGATACCGATACTTTTTCCTTTTAATAACATGCATTTAAATGACCAATTACACTTTGAAAATTAACAATAACTTATGTTGATATGACTAAAATATTATATTCACCTTAAAGCTATGTGGATATTTGCCTTTCTGAAAGGAGTTTGCAAGCAGAGGAGCCCAGAATATGAAAGCAATGCGTAAAGTTTCCTGTTAAGCATTTTCCTCCCATAAAAAGAGTTATAAAGAAAAAAAACTTAACATGGACTAATGCATTAAGAAAGTAATATTGAAAGGCCAACTCAGTATACTGATGATGCAAACTATATGCAGGCAAGCAGCCCAGCATATGAGCATAAAGTGCATGCATGTTAAGTGTTTTCCTCTGATAGAAAACTTTATAAAGAAAAAACAACAACGTGGCTTAATGGTTGAAGACTGTATAAAAAGGCCAAATTCGTAAATTTAATGGGTCTGGCTTCCAGTCTCATCCGCTCCAGCGATTTTTAACTGTACAAAAGCTTGGTATTGCAAACTATTTTTGGTTTATTTTTCTCATGATTTCCCTACCGTGCCTAAGGAAGTGGAAGTCTTGTACATACAGTCTATGAAAAAGCTTACTTTCACGTTGAAAAGGTGAATAAATTTGGTGCTGTTGCCACAGTAGCGAATTTCTCACTGCTCCATTTCTCGCTGTAGCATAATATCCGGCTTGCATGGAGCCCTGAGTCACGAATGGCATAACAAAACACTAAAGCAGGAGGAGCAGTAAGGTTTGCATACGAGACGTGAAAAGAGCGGTATATAAACACACAGATATGTCTATTCTTTGTTGAATGTATTAAGCAATATGTTAAGTGTAGAGGAGAGGAAATTAACCTAAAGTATCGATCTAATCAGGCTAGTATCGATCCGATACCAATACCAACGTTGGTATTGATACTATCGATATTAAGATCGATCCGCCCACCCCTAGTTATTTGTCTGTACCAGTCATGTTTTTGACACATGCATTGGCAGAAAAAAAATTAAATAAAATTAGTTAACATTAACATTCTTTTATTTGCAACATGAAGTATATTTATTTCTGATTTCCTGAACAATTTGGCTTCATTGTAATAAGGTTAATGATCTTTGAAAAACCATGATTATGAACATACAATTACTTTGTCTTGAGCTGATCAGCAAACTGTGGTAGTGTTGGTTGATTGGTGTCTATATTTGTTCAAGCTTGACAACCTTATGACTTTATTTTCTAATATATATATTTCTCATTACAGATAAGAACAAAGATTAAATTGTAAGAAGGGTTGCTTATAAAAGCATACAGTACATCTGAAACTGCTGAGACTGGTAAGGTTTTTGACTATATTTCCGATCAGGTACATTGTTCTGTCATTCCTAAATAGAAAACAAATCATCAATCACCATTTGCCTTTTTTTGTGCGTGTGAGAAATATTAACATTTGTTGTTTTTCAGATCAGCTGCTATAGAAGATAAAATGAAATCTGAGTGCAGAGACAAGCAAAGGAATAGTAAGTATATTTTAATGTCGTATCACCTCTGTTATAGAGATTTTTGAATCGGGCCTAATAGAGGAGGATTCGGTCAATCTTGGAAGAAAAACGTTAGCAATGTGTCCATTCCAGGTGGCTAATTTGTGCTTCTTTTCAGTCATTCATGTAAAAATCTGTTATCTAATTTTGTTTCTGTTTTGTTTTCTTCTAAAGCTGCAAGGCACTACTGACTAGGCTGTGCCCAGGTCTCCAGAACCTGTGACGACGCTCAGCTCCATTTGCCCTTAGTCTGCGGCTTCAGATCCACCAGCTCTGTCTCCATCAGTCGGCCCCCAGATGTCGGCAGCCACACCATCTACATCTTGGCTCCTCGCTCCCTCGACTCCGCCGTGTGTTGTCAGCACTGGGATGCTCTGGGTCTGTGCCATGTGCCAAACACCATCTAAGCCGCCAGGACATCATCGTCATCCTCCCATCACCATCCCTTCACCACATCCTGCCATCATCCCACACCTTTGCCTCTCACCAGCCCTACGCCATCTCCTCGTCCACCTCCAAAACCCCCTCCATCCCTCCCTATTCTGTTGCTTGAACTTTATCATCTTCAGTCTTTGCACACACACCTATTCACCTATGCACTTTGTTTTTCAGTAAAAAATAAAATTTTCTTCAGAAAATTGCATTGTATTTTTATTTATTCATTGATGTAAAATTCTTTACTTTTCAGTAATACAGGTATAACTGAAATGTTCTACAAATGGATAAGATGGCTCTTCCATAGCATTTCAGTCTTGTTTCATTTATTATATTTTTTGTATAATGTTTTAAAATGTACTTGAGTATGTTTGTAGTAATACAAATATACTATAAACATACTTGTATTTCAAGTGCATTTTTAATACATTTAATAGTATGTTTTTTTGTTTTTCACCAAAGTATATATGCTGCTGTACTTTTTTAATGTACTTTATGAATATTTGTAATGTACACAATATATAATACATTATTCTAGATATCAAAGTGTACGTGTGTATATACTGAAAAATATAATACTAATAAATATAATATAATATACTAGTAGTGTAATGCTAATGCATTTCTATTAAGCTGAAATACAATTGAAATGTACTTGAAGCACATTAAAACGATGCTTCAAATATACTCTAACTGTAGTTCATGAAGTATTAAAAAATACACTTAAATTGCACTAAATATACTTAAAGTGGTTCCAATTTAACACAATTTCAATATATTACAAATAGATTAAAATTGAACTTAAACATATCTTGAAATACACTTAATATACTTAAAGTTGTTTCAAAATAATATATTTAATATGCACTTAGTATAGTATAATATAAATATATTAAGTGTGTCTGAAAAAGCACAATTTAAATACATTTCTTTTTCACCTGGGTATGGATCGGCCTGAAGTGTGCATATGAAGCAGAATCGCTCCCTCTGTCAAAATCGAGGGGTTGAGGGTCTGTCCATGTAAACTTCCCTTGTCCACTTCACGAAGTGGAATGCACTTCAAAATGGCAGCGGGTATTCAGCGGGGAAGTGCTTAGGGAAGTTTGTGAGTGCATGTCTAAAGGTGGAGTGGAATGCAGCCTAAATCAGAGTCCTGTAATACCACTTCCACAAGTTCAAGTGCAGGGTCATGGGCAGCTGACAGCGGTACCAAAACAAAGACAGACAAATACCACCATTGATCAGGACATTGCCAGGTGCATATTGCTGGCCAAATAGAGCATGAATACCAAAAAATAGTTCAAAGCTTTCATTTGCAGGCACTCTGCCATGTACATAGTCAAACTCCTACTTTATACAGCTGACATTACTAAGTAAAAAAAAAAAAAAACCTTAGTTAAACGTAAAATTATTTCTAATGAGCATTTACCTGTCAACATTTTTATGTTGAAAAAAAAAAAAGTTACATTTTCTTTTCCTTGTAAGGCCTTTGCTAGCATGTTCAGAAGACATGCAATACACGAAGAAGAAAAAAAGATCAAATGTAGCATCTAGAACATGTCAAGACTGCAAAAGCATTTTAATCTTATGATGTAAATGTATATATCTCAATTGCAATGGACATGGCGTACCTATATTCAGAGGTAAGGTAGTCTGTTTGTCTTTTTGTAAAACTGGAAAAAAAACTAACAGTTTTGAGTTATATATAAAAATTTTAAAAATTGTCATGTTAATGCTATCTTTGTTTATAGGGGTTGCAGTGTAAGATGGCTAAACATCATTCCTCCAGGCTCAGAAGGTTACACTGGATCCCAAATCAAATTTGCCTCTGCATCGGGAATGACAATGCTGCATGCAATTCCTCTGTAAGAGGAACTGGACCTTAATCCTCTCCCTAATGAGGCCAGATAATAAAAAAAATGCCAAAGGCTACTTGCCGAATTTGCAACAAAAGCATGCACCTGCAGCTGCTGGCTCTCCACATTCAGGGATGCAAGTCACATGATTCAACATCTTCAAAGTGAAGAGGTAATGGATTAATTCTGTTTAATTACTTGGCTGATTTCAGGATGGGTTTTTGTGCATGTGTTTTGACTAAATGTTTAATTATTATTAATTTAGCATTCCATGTTGATTATATAATAGATATATTATTGTGTTCAGTCCTTAAAAAGGATACCAGATGATTTCAGTGTATGTTTATGGCTGCAGATTGCTAATCACATACTTATGATGAAGTACTTTGTGTGATACAGTTTTAATTTCTCTGTTGATGGAGCAGACAGAAGTTCAGCTCGCCTCAGAAAGCAATTTGGATGAGATGAAACAAGAAAATTTTCCATCTGAGGTACAGTATCTCACAGAAGTGAAACCACCCCTCACATTTTTGATTTAGGTCCTGGAGCCTATGCCTATAGTGGGCAGCCAACCAGCAGCAGCTGCAACACGTCTGAACCCAAATTAAAAATTAATGAGCAAATCTACAGCTATTACAAAGAAACCAAGAAAGAGCAAGAGAGTCCCTACCTCAGCAGCAACTATGTCGCATTCTGGCATCTTGATCTTTAACGTTATCTTTTCGTGGATCAATGCTTAAGGTTAATTCATTATATAATAAAAAAAAAAAACGTTACACCAACAATAAAATAGTACAATGATGAAGTTTTTATCTGATTGGTGAGTCAAGCACCCATTTCTGTCTGTGGAAATTCCCTAAGGAAATTCCTTAAGACATAAGGCGGGACTGGTACCTATTGGTACCTAGATTGAGAATGTTAGTTAAAACACAGAATTCAAAGAATTGCTGTGAGACCAGTTAATAATTAAGATTAATAAAAAGTTAATAAAATAATTAACAAAATTTGAAGCAGTCTCTATAGTGATCATTAAATATGTAGCACCTGTGCACGCAAAGGGAAGGGATGTTGAAGCTGTTTGGCGGTTGCACTGGGTGATCTGTCTGTAATGGCACTCAAAGGCCTGATGTTGTGATGTATGATCTCCGTTGTTTCTCTGTCTCTACTCAGTCTGGCTTTTGATTGCTCCTGCCAGAGTTTTGCATTTCAGGATGTTCTCTTCACCCTCAGGAAAAGTCTCAAGTGAAAGATTCACCTTTTCCTGCTTTAAGTCAGCCTTTCTCCATGCTGAAGTGTGTACTGCTCTTTCTGGAGGGTATTTGACAATCCATCAGCCCCTCCCTCTTCTTCTCTCTGCAGCCGTGTCTTTGCTTCTTCGCCACTTTGTTAAACAGACTCCAGTTCATTGCTTCCCTTTGTCAAGGCACTGTTCCAAAAATCCTTTCTTTTACAACACCTTTTTCTTTTATTTGACTAACTGGGGCGCAGGTCAGGAAGCAGACAGACTGGCTAAACCAACTGTCTGCTAGCCACCTCACGTCACAGAAGTCAGTTAATTCTCAGCACATAGAGACTCTTTCACCTAGATATCACTCTATAGAGACTGTGTCTGTTCTCCGTACTAGAAAATACAGAAAACATCCAAACCAAAGTAATAGTAACAATTTAATTATCATCATATGATGTCTACAGCCCTGATCGTCAGTGGAGACCAGGACACCCAGATGACCCCCAGAGACAGATCCCCAGTGATGACCTTGACTAAAATACAATAAAACTAAAAATATAACAGAATAACTAAAAATATAATAAAATACCTAACTAGATAATACTATTATTGTTAGAAATTGCAACAGTATAAAAATAGAAATATAATACATTTATACATTTAAAATTTTAATTAAAACATAATAATGTACAAATATGAAAAAATGAATAAATACATTCTAATATATATATATATATATATAATATCAGTGGGGATTTCTATAAGACTGCAAGGGAAGCTCGGCTTCCCCTATAATGTAAAAAAATTAATGGTCAAATATGTACTATTGTGTTAACATTTTATTGACCGTTTGAACAGGTTCATCTCGAAGACGAGTTCGTTCAGAATCAGCTACATATAGCAGGTCGCTGACTCGATTTCCTTCTCATACACTCCCGTAGCTTCAGTGTATTTCTCTGTTGAAGCCCAGCGTCCATTGACTTCAATGGGGCTGCTTTGAACAGTTTTTTTCAGCGCTTCTAAACTAGACGGTCATTGGATAAATGCTGCGATTATGTCCCGCCCACGGACGCTCAGCGTCTCTGGGGTGAATGGAGGAGTGGGCTGGCCTGGACTCCGGGCTTCTGCGCGATGATTGGAGGGTCTGTATCTCCTTTTGATTGACAGCGATTGTGTACTATAAAAAAGTCGCTGACGCTGAAGCTATTCGAGCTCAGTCCCATAGCGGCTTTGCATTTGGTTCTTATCAATCATTATATATATTTTTTTATTTATTTATAATGTTATGTTTTAATATACATGCTGCTAACTCGGAAATGTCAAGATATGCGAGCAAAAAATGCTCCTGACACTTAGGCAATACGACACGAGTAGAGTGCTGTTTTTGTTTCGTTTCTGTGTTCGAATCCAAATCCGCGTTGATTTGGGTGAATCACTGATTCACTGAGCCACTCATAAAAACAGTCATTTGATTCGCTCCTGAAGGATTCAGCCGTTTTGAAAGAATCATTTGAATGACTCAGCGATTCAATCACGAACTTCTGCCACCTGCTGACCGTTTTTAAGTTTCCCGTCTAAAAGTAGGCATATTACATTATTTTCCAACATATTTCTATATTCAGAATTTAGTATTTAAAACATTAATCTTATAACATTTATGCAATTATAAATACAGTCTAAATGAATAAATGCCACATCTAAATGTCACTTCATGCAGCTTCTGTGCAGTGCTAAGATGAGTTATTTCATGGATAACAATAGCTAGTCATTCATTCACATTAATTAAGTATTCTGAGAATAATATTGTCTGTTTTCACTTACATCTATTTATTTATTAAATTTTGATTAATTTTGTAGAATTTAATTATAAATTAAGTTGGTATAGTATTGTAAGACATTTTTATGGTATCATGACAACCCTATTATACACCACATTCCTTGTTTCAGTTTAACCTAATTCCCACATTTCCTCCGTCGAGTTTAATATCTTTTTTTTTTTAGATTGTTCATTCATTCATTCATACAGTAGGCTAGGCTAGCGTCACTGGAAAGGACGCCTAGTTGGTACGACAGGGTCAAAGAGCATTTTCTTGAAAAGGAACATAGGGCAGGATTTACGTATAAATAAATGGACAATTTTTATGATGTAGGCCGAAAATGAGCTTCCCTCTTTGAAAGACCAGCAGCCGCCACACACACACACACACACACACACACACATATATATATATATATATATATATATATATATATATATATATATATATATATATATATATTGTCAGACTG
Source organism: Onychostoma macrolepis (assembly GCF_012432095.1). Taxonomy (NCBI): domain Eukaryota; kingdom Metazoa; phylum Chordata; class Actinopteri; order Cypriniformes; family Cyprinidae; genus Onychostoma; species Onychostoma macrolepis. Next base: position 46,055,482 of record NC_081157.1, on the reverse strand, counting down.
TGTCTCCGCGTCCTGTGTTTTCCCCTCCTCTCGTGTCCTTATTTGGAGTTCCTGTCCGTGTCATAGTTTATGTCATCATTAGTTAATTCGTTTCCAGTCCTGTGTCTTTAATTATCTCGTTTTCCCCAGTGTACTTAAGTCCTGTGTTCCCTCGAGTCTTTGTGCTGTCTTAAATGTCAATCGTTCATGTCAAGAGGTGTATGTTTAAAGTTATAGTTAATAAAATCATTTGTTTCCACGTACCAACGTCTCCGCGTTACCCTGGAGTGGCAGTGTGACATATATATATATATATATACAACAGAAATATATTAAATGAATTAAACTATAAATTTAAATGATCATAAACAAACAAATATATATTATAAAGATAGACCGAGAAACAATAAATGCATTAAACTATACATTACAATTATAGCAAATTAATGAATCAATAAATGAAAAACTTCAAATAATGAATAAAACACAAATATAACAAATACATTAAATTATAAATTAAAATGCTCCATCGGGACAAGACCACGGGAATCAGATAAGCCCAGTGTAGTCTACAATGATACGTACAAGCCGTATACCCACTAGGAAAGGTCAAGGATTTGCGTATATTCACTTAAAAAAGCGCGCGGATACGTAACAACATCGTTTTGTGACAGACATTTCACACGTTCATTCATAAATTCACCCAATCTGTGTTGCAAGCACCTTCTTTTTGATAATCACGCCGTGTTTCTGTTGAGGACTTTTGCTATTGTGCAACTCTGGCGCAGCACTGAGTGCGCAAACTTGAAATTAACTAATGTGAATCACTAAAGGAAATATGAAACGAACAACACCCTTTCAGTGTTTTTGTAAAGCCTGCCCTTGAAGCTGCTGCTGCTGATAAGGTTGATACTATCCTACGCGGTACAGAAAACGAGGCCGATGCCGTAACCTTACAACAAGTCCTCCAACTCATACGACCGTAAAGTAGGGATGGCTGACGCGAAGCTGATGTTTCGACACAGTGTCAAGATCCCGAAGCGCAGATGTTTCGAAACACTGCTCCGAAGCGTGATTCGAAACACCCATGTCACGTGACTAAGGCGATTCGAAACATCGGGGCGTGTCACAACTGTTTCGAGACGTGGCATACCTGCCGAATCAGCGTTTGATTGACAGGGTCGGGAACAAATCACACAATCGCACATCTGTCTCAACCTTACTCTCACAAAGTATAAAAATGAAGTTAACGCATCTTCACTTCGTGGGTTTTTGTGAGAGGAGAAAGATTTTGCGATATAGTGATATTTATAGTGTAATCTTGTTAATTATATTTAGGCTAGATGAAAAGTTATTAAGATATTGATAGATATAGGCTATAGACATTGACAGATAATTAGGATAAATATACTGATACATTCATATAGGCATACATATACATTAATATAAGTTAGATAGTGACAAGCACAGCAAGTTAGAGATAGGATATCATAGGCTAATTGATACATAGATTATTTAATATTGATAGATTACATAATAATGGAAGCTCCATGCAAGAGATGCCGTGCATCTGTGGTGTGGGAGCATTTCCATTTGGAAACACAAAATAAAGTGAGATGTATGTATTGTGATAGGCAGCTAGCCAATACATCATCCATGATGGGCCATTTGAGGAGCACTCATCCTGCCCTTTTTGGGGGGTGCAGAGGATGGTAACATCGTCCCTGTACCTAGGCCTGCTATTGACACTGCTAGGCCATCTAAGCAAGGCATACATTGTATGAAATCTAATTCAGATCACAAAGTGTTGAGACACTGTTTAGAAAATCCATATTTTTAAATAAAAATCTTTATATGTAAAAAAAAAGAAAAAAAAAAGAAGTCAGACATTGTGGCTTGATGTCTTTTATTAATGTTCATTTTTCATGACCAAAATAACATTTATTCATAAAGAGTTCATTCAGATGTCAGACCGATGTTTCAACACATTAGAATAGCAGAACAATAAAAACACAAATTCTAAATGCTTATTATAATTTTATGAATTACTGCTTCACCCGGGATTCGAAACCAGGGTGACAGCATTCCAGTTATGAACACTAACCACTCGGTGAACCGACTAACACAACATAGGTTATAATTCGTATATTCGCCTAACTGCTTCTCTGTCGAAACTGTTTCAGAGCAATACTTGAAAATGACCACTAGGTGTCACCGTAGAGACGGGTGTCGAATTGCTTCGAAGCCTCACATTTGCTTCGACTGTTTCAGTGGGTGTTTCTCAAACGGAAGGCTGCATGCATCCTACAAGGTTGCATATCTCGGCTGTCACGTCATCAAACGTCGCTGAAGGCCATCTCAATCGGAAGGATCATAGACATAATAAATACCTAGACGCCTCATTGGCCGCTCGACTGCACGTCAACGTCGCCGCCATATTGGTGCGGGCAACTCTCCATAAATCTCATACCGGGACAGAAGAAAACATACCTGACTCGTCGGCAGCTTGAGCATCTACAGACCGTCTCACATTAATAAAAACAGATCTCGGGGTATTATCTTTCACAGGTAAGACTGAACACTTATTTCTGGATGTTTTTTTTGGTCATTTTTAGCATTATGTTGACCGCTTAATTAGCCACCAGTGTCAGACTATTAATAGCTAGGGATATGGCTAGTAAGCAGTGAAAGCTGAGACTTTATAAGAAATCAAAGTTGAAATGAATTCTTATTAAGTTTTAACTTGTATTGTAGTTTATATCATACACTAAATTGTGTTATGAGCACAATATGTACAGTGAGCACTTTGACAAGACGGTGTCTGACTGTCAGTATCAGGGATGGAGCTAAAGCATCTCTCTTTAATTTCACTATTTGTTTACAAAGAGTAAGTTTATCATCACTTGATTATAAGGATTTCATAGCTTATCATAAAACTGTGGACTGATTGTATATATATATATATATATATATATATATATTTATATATTTTTTTTGTAGCCAACTGCAAACAGGACAAAGCAAGCCTTAAGGAAAGCTGAGGAAAGCCTGTTCTCTACATTTCCAAGAGACTATACTTCACAGCCTAATGTTGTATTTGTACTCGTTAAAACCCAGAACAGCCCTGAATGAATGGCCAGAATGACCCTGATCATATTCAAACCACTCTCTCTCCCCAGAACAGACTTCCAGGAGCATTTTTTAACCTTTGTAAGGGTAACGTTTATAACAATATAATTACCTTATTAAATGTTTCTGTCGTTTTTGTCAAATATTTAAAAATAACCTTTTTTTTTCAGTCAATCACAATACTATAGACTGCATTTAAATTTTTTTTACACTTTTTTTTTACACAGGCTGTTTAATGCTGATCATGTACTTTATGTGCATTTACACAAAAAATGCATAATGTAAATAGCCTAGCAATGAGAAACACAGGAACTCCTTAGTGTGTGAAGCTGCAATAACATGACAAAATCATTGTTTATTATTGCTCTTTATGTTTATATGTTCTTTATTAATCCCCGCAGGGAAATTAATTTGCATAAGCAGCTAGACATACACCATACAACACACAATAAATAAATAAAAATGAATATAATAAAATAATAAAAATGCACAATACAAAATATACAGAGTATATAAACATATGTTTATGTATACTGGGATAAATTTAACTATCCGTGCCGCTAGATGGTCAAAGGTCAAGGTACCTTTGCCCTGAGGTATGTGTTATACAGTCTAATCGCAGTGGGTACAAAAGACTTTTTATACCGTTCACTGTTGCACTGAGGCAAAATCAGTCTCCAACTAAAATTACTACGCAATGCCAAAAGCAAGTCATTTAGAGCAGTGGTTCCCAAACTTTTTCTGCCGGGCCCCCCTTTTGCAGAATAAAAAAAATGAAGGACCCCCCCACCCCCACACCCACACATACACATAAACACACCTCGAGGAGGATTTGTTTGAAACATTGTAATTCATTAATGGTAATTAACACACATTCAGTGTGTGACAACTTACTGAAAAAATAAATAAATAAATAAATAAGGAACTAGTCACTTTTAGAGTAGAAGCATTACAAGTAAAGCATGCATCTTCAACATGTATTTATAATTATTATTATTTTTAACTATGTAACAGTATTCATTGTTTTCAACAGATTTTCTCAAACTGCAGTTCAAAAATGAACATTTTTGAACTGCAGGATTTAGACTTATTCTTACTAGTCCCACAGTCTTTTCAGTGACTGGGGTGGGCTTGCTTTGTGCTGCAGATCCTCTCAAATCGGGGATGCAGCTGTGAGACTGCCACTCTTAGCTCATTTTCAATGTCCAGCTTTGATCTGTATTTTGTCTTGATTGAGGCAACAATCAGGAAGGAGTCAGTGCAATCAGGCAAAAGGAAGGAGTATTGCCAGGGCTCTCCTGCCCAGCAATGGGTAGTCCTTTTCCACTCCAATCCAAAATGCAGCCAATGCCTTGAAACTTAAACTGAAGCCTCGTTGTTGAATCAGAGGTGACATCAATGGCCGAAACTAAAACTGCTTTGTAATAATTATTTATTATTTTATTAAATAATATTAAGTCATTTTTGTAAGACTTTTTAATTTAACTCAATTTTAATGATACTGAATTTAAAAATCACAAGCCAATAAAATAACCACGTTTATTGAAAGTAACGCAATACAATTGCACAGAAAATATAGCCTATTAATATTAAATATCAATCAATATATTATTTTTATTCAGTTCTATGAAACAGAATCGGATATAACTTTTTTTATAGTCATACAAAGCTATTATTATCAGAGCACGTGAGCAGAGCATATCGTCACGAGAGGGTGGCGTCATTTTACCAGCGTTGTGCAGTACAGCTGTACTACAGCATGTTACATCACAATAGCGCTATTGCAAAAAGGAACAAGTATACATAGAAATTTTCTGTCGGCGCGTTATTTGAGCGGACTTTGCTTTGCGCACATTCATAGAGCGGAATATTCAGCGGAGTGTCACGACGGCAGTGATTAGAGAGAGACCGAGCGCGCGCTGAATACTGCCGGGCGGCGCGGCAGATATTTTCGGCTCATTGGACCGTTTTTCTCTTTTGAAATTTCGGTGAGTCCCTATAAATATCGGCTGACTGTATGTACACTAGCCTTGCCGCGCCCCCCTTATCATAACTCCGCGCCCCCCAGTTTGGGAACCACTGATTTAGAGGGTGGGTGGTATTCTCCATGATGGCTAGCAATTTGTGCATCATTCTCTTCTCCACAACCACCTCCAGAGGAACCAGATCCTGTCCAATGACATAACTAGCTTTTTTGATAAGTTTATTCAGCCGTTTAGCATCACCCCCTTTCATACCAGTGCCCCAGCACACCACAGCATAAAACAGAGAACTAGCAACCACAGACTGATAAAACATATTAAGCATTCTACTGCATACGTTAAAGGACTTAAGTCTCCGCAAAAAATAAAGTTGACTTTGTCCCTTCCTGTATATTCCCTCCATGTTTTTAGACCAGTTAAGCTAATTGTCAATGTAGACCCCCAGGTATTTGTAGGAGTCCACAATCTCCACATTACCGCCACTTTATCAACAGCTCACTCGCTCTCTCTCTCTCTCTCTCTCTCTATGTCAGCTTTTCCTTGCCTATTTTTCTGAACTGTTATTCATAATTAATTTACACATTTTTGCTCTCTTTCTTCCTTTCTCTTTTTCATCATGGCATATTTTCAAAGCTCAGAATCGAATTTTGATCAGTTATGTCAAAAAGCTGCTAATATTAACAGGTAACTTGTACTGGAAGCTCCCAGTGCTGAACCTGAAGAAGCTGCCAGGGAGGCTAAGGTCCTTCAAAGGTTCAACATTTTCTGTTTTCTTTGTTTCAGCTAAAAAGGAAGAGCAAAGGAAGGCCTGTCGAACTCTTGTCTTGTCTTGTTTGTGGAGAGGGATGAATTTGGCCATCTTGTGTGTTTATGGAGAAGACCAAAAGCTGCAAAGGCAAACATTTCCAATGGTACGTCTGTGTTGGTCTTAACCCTTTGCCTGAACTTCTTAAGTTATTGTACAGTGTCAGAAGACTTGTATATATACCACAGAAAGTACAGTAGTATGCATCCTTTTTGGAGTTTGAATTGCGAGAGGAAAATACATTGTTCTTATTGTTTTTTAAAGTTTATTTTTTTCTTTCAATTGACAAACATGCCAGTGTTATTATCTATATAATCCAGTTTTGTAAAATAATCTAATTCCCTTATTTTGCTCTTAGAAAGAAAAAATACACATCAGATGATGAGCCTCATGATACCCCCCACAAAAAAGAGAAAGCTCCACCTGCACCAAAAGCTCTTAACACCCCTAAAACGCATCAAGACAAAAGGTAAAAATACAATAAAACCAGTCAAATGACTGCTGGACAAAAGTGTTTGACTGCTGAGTGTTATTTTTTTCAGGACCTGTTGTACGACCTCTGCTTCAGAGTCCTGCACGAGGGTGAACCGCAAAAATTGACGTAACGGGTGGAATAATATTGACGTGTCGGGTGCGGTGCGGGTGCGGGTGCGGGTCGGACTGGTGACAGGCACGGGCGGGTTGCGGGTACAATTATAACCAAGACTATTTCGACTTAATCCAGTACACGCTGATAGGCAGCTCCTTTCAAATTGTCCTGCTTGTGTTCGCGCTCTGTCTGAAGACCGGGCTTCTACAGCGGGATTTGCAAACACTGAGCACTGTAGCCAATCGACAGCTGTATTGACATTGATTGACAGCTGTAAGTCTAGTGATTACATTAAAGGGAGCTCTTTGCTCCCTTTTCTGTAGTTAATCTATTCACAGTTTGAATAAAAGCTTTAGTCATAATAGTTTTATATTGTTTACACGTTGAATGGTGCTTTCTCTCTCTCTGTTAACTTGTTGGGCTGCGTGTGTTAAATGTTATTATTAAATTTATTATTAAAATATTAACGCATTAACTCAGAATGACTTATTAATTGCTTGTTACATTAAAAATAAAATAAAGGTGTTTTGTCTGCCTGATGTAGATTTAATGCGGGTGCGGTTCGGGTCGCGGTTTTTATGTCAAACGGGTCGGGTCGGGTTCGGAATTAAATTAGTGTTGCTGTCGGAAAACGGGTCGGGTATTCGGTTAACTACTGCGGGTGCGGGTTTATCAAACAGGACCCGTGCAGGACTCTGCTCTGCTTACATCAAGCAAAGCAGTGAACTATTTCAGCAATTTTAAGTTTTAAATTTAGAAAACTGATATTTATGGATGTTTTAAGCACTTTGCGCCATGCTCATGAATGTTCCTTAACCATGGTAAAATCAATGTATTGCACAGTGTCTTGTCGGTTTACATCATTCTTTTCTTTTTCAGCTTCACCCAATTCTATTGCCATTTTAACAGTTTGGACATAAATACTATCATTACATTCATAACTTGAGGATTTACATACTAACCATGATTTAATAATAAACATTTGATTGCTAATTAGAAGCAATAGCACTCTCAAGCTTTATTTAGGCATTGTGTAGTACAAAATCTTGTTTTGTGAGGTAAACGTAACACATCTACATACCAATTCTTTCAACAGCATTTGTTAATCGCCACCAAAGGGCCATGGAAAAGCCACAGCAGGCCTGTTCTGAGACTTTCCTCAGCTGTCAAGGTAACGTGCTCTACATGAGTACTGTAAACACAATGTAAAAGTTGTAAATTCACAGCATTTATGACAACTCAAAAGGCTGACTCCATGACAGGGTGGGTCAAGTTTCTGATCACCGAACAGACACCGCTGACATGCAGTTTGTGCACAATTATTATGCAAGTTGATATTCTGATCATATTTTTATTCCAAGTACATTTTACCAATTCCAAATAACAATCTCAAAAACTACTAATAATTTATAAGTGTTCTATAATTGTTAAGAGCACTGGAAGTAAAAAACGTTTTGTTTTCAGGTGTGCAAAAATAAGCATTTTTTCTTTTACAGATAAAATTGGCCAAAAAAGAGATTTAACTCACAATTTAAAGTACAAAAAAATTTTTTTTTAAATGTCCAGGAGAAAGATGCAACACTACAGCAATTGCAAAATTGAGGTGTGACCATTGGACAAGAAATACTCATTAGTGAAGCAGGATCACAAAAAACAGGTTGAGAAGAAAATATATTAACTGCATTATCTTTAGTAATTAAGGTGAAGGATTAAGTTTGAAGCCATCACGAGCTTTAGCCTCCAGTGCCAGCACAAGTACAATGTGTCAGTCTTTGCTAAGGTAAAGTCCTGAAAAATGACCCCTAAATAAGATGAAACACAAGCCGAAGTGTTGTAAAACCGATTTTTAAAAGGCTTTATAAACATAGGTTGAGACTGGCTCTTGAAGGACCACCACATCCTCTTGTATCAGAATTTGTCTCTAGAATCTGGCAGTAAGTTTTGGGAGTTAATTTTAAGTCCATCTTTTACCCTGAAAGGTCTGTCTTGCTCATTGTTAGTAGCAGCTCACACCATGACTCCCTCGTCACCGTCACTGTCATCTGAATTGAACTATCTATATCCAATCAAAAACTTTTAAAAAAAATCAGTCTTCATCTGTTTCATGACCACATAGCTTGTGGTTATGTGATATGGTTTGTAATTGGTAAAATGTACTTGGAAAAAAATTTGATCAGATACATGCATGCGTAATAATTACGCACACACTGTAGATGTTTAGTCATGTGCTTATTCTGCCTAATGTCAGAAGTTGCAAGACTCTTTAATGAATGAAAACCAGCCATTAAAAATGAAAATGTCATGTAAAATTACTTAATTACAAACTAAATTTACCAATACCATCATTCTCAGCTCCAGATGTTCCCATGAGCTTCTCTCAGGCAGACGCGCCTCAAGATGCTTGGGGTGATCACTCACCTAACATTCAAGGTAAAAAAAGCATTAATTAGTATTTAGTAAAAGAAATCAAAAGGACAATTACTGCAAACACGAGCCTCGCACTAGGTAATTCAGCATTTTCTGTTCAATCCATCAGTAAGTAAGCTGTATGTCTCATAGGGCTGTGCAATTAATCGCATGCGATTATCATTCACACCTCGTCAGTAAAGACGGTTCTGTGATTGGCACTAAATCACCATCACCTGTTTTCAAATGGAGCGGCAGTTAATACACAGAGCCTTAAGCCCTATTCGGACTGGATTAGTTTCACAAGGGTAGATGGAGTAATGTTAATTTACCACATGATGTCTGTGATATTAATGGCCAATTCGCACTGGATAAGAAATCTCAGTAAAACTACCAGAAGAGGGAGGAGTAACTCGATTTACACACTGCCGTCACCTCCCTGTCTTCATGTGCGTGCTACATTGATTGATTTACTAATTAAATTAATTAAATTAATACTAAATTTGTATAATTATACATTTTATAGTTTAATAAAATTCTCTCCCAGATAAACCTACTGTGTTTCAGCTGTTGAGAGGGCGATTCTGGAGGCACTCAACAAACTGGACATGAAGATCAATCATCTAACTTCAGTGGTCCAGTCCCTTGCAGCTAACAGCCGTTCCAATGCTCCAGTGCTGCTGGTGGACAGTGAGGATGATGTCTTTCCTCTCAAAACCATGGAGGAACTAGACAAACTGGAAAGACAATTATCAGAAAAAGCACTTATGCAAAAGATGGTAAAAATCATTGACATTTGTAGGTTTAACAGTTGTAGAGAAGTAAATAATGTCTGTTATATACCCGGTTTCACAGACGAGGCTTAAGGCTAGTCCCAGACTAAAATGCAAGTGTGAGCTGTCTTAACTGAAAATAACTTGCAATGACATACCTTGCAATATGTCAGTGCCATTGTTTTGTCTCAAGATGCACACAGCATTTTTATAAAAGCAAAACTAAGACCTATAGTCTTGATTTAAACTAATCCCTGTCCAGAACTGGGTAGTAACTGATTACATGTAATCTGGATTACGTAATCAGATTCCAAAAATTAAGTACTTGTAATTAGATTAAATTACATTTTAAAATATTCGTAATCAGACTACAGTTACTTTTTTATGGATTACATGATTATTTACATAATAGCAATAGATTATTCAGAATTAAATTTTTCCCCCAATTAATCTTTTTCATCTTTTAAATTTTCCTTTCTAAAATAGCCTGCTGCTAATATACATTCAGAAAGGCTTCAGGTTTTGTGGACATTCACACAGAGATCAATCATTAGTCAGGTGGCAACACAGAGTTTGACCACTGGATTTACAAAAATAATTTCAGGTTTAAGAACATTGCATCTACTTATGATGAACACATTCATTTTTATTTGAATCATTACCCTGTAGGCTGTTTAACCATGTATGTCTATGTCTTTGGAAGGCTTTTGTCTTTCAAACAGTAAAATGCACAAATTCAAAAACTTTTTTGTCATTTGATCCTCTTTCACCTAATATATTTACTTGAAGTACTTCTGAGATTTTAAAATAAATATTTTAATAATTAAGTATCCCTTTTGCATGTTCATTGGTTCTCTGACATTGGTTATGGTCACATGAAATGCAGGTAAACAAATAAAATATAGAATTTTTTTAGTAATTTGTTTTAATTGATTTTAAAATGCTTTAATTTTAATGTTTTTAACATTTAATATACAGGTGCTGGTCATATAATTAGAATATCATCAAAAAGTTGATTTATTTCACTAATTCCATTCAAAAAGTGAAACTTGTATATTATATTCATTCATTACACACAGACTGATATATTTCAAATGTTTATTTCTTTTCATTTTGATGATTAGAGCTTACAGCTCATGAAAGTCAAAAATCAGTATCTCAAAATATTAGAATATTACTTAAGACCAATACAAAGAAAGGATTTTTAGAAATCTTGGCCAACTGAAAAGTATGAGCATGTACAGCACTCAATACTTAGTTGGGGCTCCTTTTGCCTGAATTACTGCAGCAATGCGGCGTGGCATGGAGTCGATCAGTCTGTGGCACTGCTCATGTGTTATGAGAGCCCAGGTTGCTCTGATAGTGGCCTTCAGCTCTTCTGCATTGTTGGGTCTGGTGTCTCTCATCTTCCTCTTGACAATACCCCATAGATTCTCTATGGGGTTCAGGTCAGGCGAGTTTGCTGGCCAATCAAGCACAGTAACACTATGGTCATTGAACCAACTTTTGGTACCTTTGGCAGTGTGTGCAGGTGCCAAGTCCTGCTGGAAAATGAAATCAGCATCTCCATAAAGCTTGTCAACAGAAGGAAGCATGAAGTGCTCTAAAAATTCCTGGTAGATGGCTGCGTTGACTGTGGACACCAGAAAACACAGTGGACCAACACCAGCAGATGACATGGCAGCCCAAATCATCACTGACTGTGGAAACTTCACACTGGACTTCAAGCAACATGGATTCTGTGCCTCTCCACTCTTCCTTCAGACTCTGGGACCTTGATTTCCAAATGAAATGTAAAATTTACTTTCATCTGAAAAGAGGACTTTGGACCACTGAGCAACAGTCCAGTTCTTTTTCTCCACAGCCCAGGTAAGATGCTTCTGACGTTGACTCTGGTTCAGAAGTGGCTTGGTAGCCCTTTTCCTGAAGACGTCTGAGCGTGGTGACTCTTGATGCACTGACTCCAGCTTCAGTTCTCTCCTTGTGAAGCTCTCACAAGTGTTTGAATCAGCTTTGCTTGACAGTATTCTCAAGCTTGCGGTCATCCCTGTTGCTTGTGCACCTTTTCCTACCCAAATTCTTCCTTCCAGTCAACTTTTCATTTAATATGCTTTGATACAGCACTCTGTAAACAGCCACACCTTTCAGTAATGACATTCTGTGACTTACCCTCTTTGTGGAGGGTGTCAATGTTCGTCTTCTGGATCATTGCCAAGTCAGCAGTCTTCCCCATTATTGTGGTTTCAAAGAACAAGAGATACCTAGAATTTATACTGTAGGGATGGTCATTTATTCAAACTCAAATGTAAATATTCTAATATTTTGAGATACTGATTTTTGACTTTCATGAGCTGTAAGCTCTAATCATCAAAATTAAAAGAAATAAACATTTGAAATATATCAGTCTGTGTGTAATGAATGAATATAATATACAAGTTTCACTTTTTGAATGGAATTAGTGAAATAAATCAACTTTTTGATGATATTCTAATTATATGACCAGCACCTGTATGTATGTGTGTGTATATATATATATATATATTAATTGTGATTTAAATCATTATTAGCTTTTCATTAAACTCATTAGCCCCCTGCAGTTCCTTCACAAACATCAGTTTGGGAAACCTTGATATAATATAATGTTTAATGCACTTCATGCTGTTAATAACAACAGCTAAAATATATTTACTTTTTGTATTTTTATGTCCATATGGTACTTTGATTATCCTATTTAAATCAATGTGATAGACGAGTTAGGTCAAAAGTAATCTAAAAGAATTCTAAAAGTAGTCTGATTACATTATTTAAAATGTGTAATGTAATGGATTTCATTGCTAACTACCCAGCTCTGTCCCTGTCTGTGAAACAGGGCCATGTTTGTGCTTGTCTGTAATGTTTTGAAATTACCTTTTATTTTTAAGGTGAACAGGTTATCCATCAGTGGAGGACACACACTGAAGAAAACCATATGGAGAATATGCTCCAAGGTTTTTCGTCCTGTAGCCAAACAACTGAACTGGTGTGGAAGGGGAGAAAAGCGAGGGATCAGGAAAACAAACATAGGAGCACTCCTAATAGGTACGTCCAAAACGTTTTCCAATGTACAGTGTACGGGTAACACTTTACATTAAGGTTCATTAGTTAACATTAGTTAACATGATCTAAGAATTAACAATACTTTTACAGCATTTATTAATCTTAGTTAATGCTAATTTCAGCATTTATTAATGCATTAAAATCATAAGTTGTTCGTTAACATTAGATAATGCACTGTGAATTAACATGACCAAACAATGAACGCCTGTATTTTTATTAACAAACAATAACTAAGTTTAATAAATAGTGATAGTGTAACAAATGTGTTGTTCATTGTTCACTAATGCTAGTTAATGCATTAACTAATGTTAACAAATGATACCATGTTGTAAAGTGTTACAAGTGCATGCAATAATTTTAAAGATACAGCTTCATAAAGCGTGATTACTCCTGGTGAGCTTTTCATACAGACTTGGGCCTATAATATCTTTATATTAAGATGCATGTGCCTACCAGCAGATACATGCCGTTTAAACAGTGTAAAATGTTGTTTCATACACACAAGAGCATTTTAGAAATGGAAACTTTTGTATTAACATTAACACAATTAGGCTAAGTGACCGAGAACTGTTGATGAACTACAAAATCTGCTCTTACCACGACTTGATTAAACCACAGAAACACCTATCTGTCAAAATTAAGGTAATATCTGTTCGATTTACTTTATATAAAATCAAATATATATTTGGCTGACCACCACGTATATTAATGACAATGAATCAGGCTACGTATCAGTTTTCCCGCGGCGATGTCTTCCACGTGCGATGTGATGATCTTTGGAAGCACGTGCGCAGTAGTGATGAGGAGTCGACTCCAAAAGAGTCGATTCCTTGAATCTGACCAGCCCAGTTTTCGAAGTAGACTTTAAAATGATTAATATTCGACTCAGGCTTATTATTTTGCGCAGTTAATGCATGGATTTGTATGGGTCGGCGTACACTTTATACAAGCACGAAAAATATGACTAATTCATAACGCCGTCTTAATCAACTTGCTTTTTTGTTGTTTGTTTCTTTGTTTCAGGATTAAAATAATAATAATAATAATAAAACAAATGACTGCTTATTTTCATTCACTGTTAATAAAATGATGCAAATCATTCAACAGCTGTTGTGTTCTTTCATTCTGAGTGGAAATACTCGGGTATAGTTATCATACTTATCAAATATGTGTAGACGCAAGTATAATCAGTGTAGCTGCAGCTGTTATCAATAGCAGTAAATATGAACGACATATATGCAATAATGGCAATGTTATTACACAATATATAATTTAATTATGACGATAAAATTCCCAGTATGGCGTCGGCATATTGACGCTAAGGGTTTCCTATTTAAAGCAACGGAGGACCCTGCAAGTCGAAAAATGACGCTAAGGGGTACCTTGAGCGTCAAAAAGCGACGCCAAGTGGTCCTGACCAAGCTTCAATATGTGACGAGTTGGGTGTGAGAATGGGTTGGATCAGCATAGGCTATTTGTGTTTGCGCTGAGAGGAGCTTCAAAGATTTCTACTTGCGTGTTTGTGCAGCGTTGAGTAATGTATCGCAGACATATGTTGATTCCTTGAATGCAATGTTAATCAGAATCCACTCACTGCTCAAAATACTTTTGTTCATTGCTGAGTTATGCACGCTCACAAATGCTCTCGTTATAACAAACAAAGTGTAGATGGTGTAAATAAGAGATTGTGCAGTGTAGAGAGCTTCATTGATTATAATGGAGTTTTGTGAGATTGCTGAAGTGAGTAACAGCTTTTAAAGATTATTAAAGGTGTTTGTAAATGTGATATTAAATTAATACAACAGCTCAATAAACAATAAGTTATATAAAGTGATGTACATTGTATGACTTTTAACAATATTGCCTGATTTTGCTCTATTTAGTCAAGGAACATAGTTTCAAACAGTCACAGCCGAGCCGCTGCGCATCTCCATTCAAACATAGCGGTGTTTCATTTATGAATGAACCTGCGTTTTTAAATGAGTCTAGTGAGTCAGTGATTCAATTACCCACTCATAAAGTGAGTCACTTGCTTCGTTCCTGAATGAATCAGCTGTTCAAACGAATCAGTGATTTACCGCCACCTGTTGGCAGTTTTATTTTTATGTTTAAAGTGTCCTTTCAGTTATTTAAATAATTTCAATCAAACAATAGTTCTATATTCAAAATGTTATATTTAAAACATTAATCTCACAACATTGTTATGAATTTAAAACATCCATGCCACCTCTGAGCCTCTCTAAATGTCTGTAAATTTACCTACATGCCACTTTTGTGTTCTTCTGTGCCACCTTTGTAGTGGAAACTAATTTTGTTAAATGATTTCTTTTGATTAGTAACTTATTCTTCTTATTCTACCTGTTCTTATGGAATTTTTTTTTTTATTAAAAAACGGGGGCACTTCAAATGTGGTCACCCTAGGGCACTACACTGTGTTAATCCGGGCCTGTGCACCACCCCACCTCCTCAAAAAAAAAAATTTCTAAAGGCCATAATGACTATAATGTTATATTAAAATGTTAATGTTGAAAAATTTGGGATGCATTAAGCTACCTGTTTCAGCCGCATACATGCCCATTAAAAATGAACGCATTTTAGTACAATGCAAATACATTAAAGAACCATATATGTGTACTACTGAGCATTAACGTGTTTCATGGAGCAGAAGATATGATGACTAGTTGCCTATGAGTATTGTAATGGTGCAAAAAGTCAAACTTCAGAGGAATGTCATCAATAACCTTTATTGGAATGTAAATGTACACCCAAGCTTAGCTGCAGGAATCTGTGAGGGCAACGGAGAAGAAAATTGCTGTACCCAGGGCAGGCTTAGTAACAATTACCCTTGTATGGTTGTCTATATACAATAAACATTAGTGCTGTCAAAATTAATGATTAATCCAAGTCAATTAATAAAAAAATACAAATAAAAAAATAACTCAATCCTGATACCTTCCTGCTTTGTACTATGCTCAATTCTATAGCTAATGGCAACAATGTCACATTTAACTAGAAGATGTAACAAACACTTTAGACTCAATGCTGTATGTACAACAACAGGGTAATCTACATCAGTTACATTTCGCTCGAGTTCTCTTCTTGAGTCTCTGCCACGGACATCTTCGTACTTGGCTACATGTCTGCTATGTCCAGTGTTGGGGGTAACGAGTTACAAAGTTAGTATAGCCTACTTATCACAACATTGTCAATCGCAAACGCTAATTTATTCAAACGTCTCTCTACCGAACTACTTACTGTAATTAATTTGCTGAGGACGAAGAGAAAGCACCGTTTGATAAATGAGCCAGTAGTGGAGAAATAACTTTTAAGAAATAATCTTTTTTGAGTAACGACCCCAACACTGGCTATGTCCTTGCTAAAGTGTGACATGATTTGTGTCATGTGCAGGTGCGATGGATCGCGTACAAACCAATAGGGTGTCGGAATGGTATATGTTTATACTTCTCATCCAACCACAATCAAATTCACTTTATCCTGATGGCGCGATTTATCTGGATAGGTTTTTTTTTTAAAGGATGACAAGCCGGAATGAAAACAAGCCGAAATGAAACAGGAGTAACGAGGCTATTTTTGAAAATGTAAGGAGTAGAAAGTACAGATAATTGCGTGAAAATGTAAGGAGTAAAAGTAAAAAGTCGGCTGAAAAAGAATTACTCCAGTAAAGTATAGATACCCAAAATGTCTACTTAAGTAAGGTAACAAAGTATTTGTACTTCGTTACTTGACACCTCTGAAAATGAATAAGTATTTTAAGTTCTTTCCGCAGGAAAAAAAAAGATTGCCCGGCGCCCCCATGTCATAAATTAAGCGCGATCATAGGCCTACTACACTCATAAATACTTCAAATGCACCTACAGCGATTTTATTATTAATATAATAATAATAATAACAACCTGTTTTGGTCATATTTACTATTGCCCAGCTCCTCCTGTCATTGATCTAGCATCCCATGAGCACCTGCGTTTAAAATACTCTGGCGCCGCCCCGATTATAAATGTTGCGTTATTGCCAGAAGGTGACTGTTAAAATGTATCTGATGTCTAATCAATTCAATCAAGAGATTCGTTCAAAAACGAAACAAGTTAATATATTTCAAATAATTTTTACATATTTTTATTTTAATTGGCTCATTTATAACATTTTACACTCATTTAAATAAAACATTTTGTAAGAAACCTAAGTGAAGTAGCCTACATATTATTTTGTATTTGTCTAATGTTTTGCTTCAGAATCCTAGGAGAACTGTGATCTCTATTCTAAAAATCAATTAATAGGCTATCTAATACTAACTGTTTCTAATATTAAAATGTAGACTAGGATGTAAAATGTAGCTACAATCTAGTACAATAACAAGGATTTGGTACATTTATAATGCATTATAATGCCACTTCTAATCCATCGTGCCAGTGTGCGAAGTCCCCAGTCTCTCTCTCTCTCTCTTCCTCCCCCTTCTTTTGGTAAATTCCGCTATCCGTGTGTGTGTGTGTGCGTGTGCGTGTATGCACGTGTGTGGGTGTCTATTTTGCACTCCTGATATTCTAGACAGTCACCCCTTGATTGCTGCACACTTTTTTTCTGACCAGTGGCTGATTTGTAGTTTGTACCACCAAAAGATTAACTGAGTTTTCACATTTTTTCGTATTTCTCATTCATTTCCTATGTCGGTCATTTTTGACCGCGAAGAAGGCAAGTGTGACTATTTTTTTTTTTTTTGACTCTTTAACATATCCGAATCATGTCCATGATTTTTTTTGTGTGTTCATATTGCTAATGTGACAAAAGTCACCAAGTGTCATCTCATTCCGATGAAGCTAAGATTTTTTAAATTTCAAAATATAATTTTTTTCGGTCAAAAATGACCGAAGAGGGCCAGAGGGTTAAACGGTTATAAGATCATCTGCGAAGCTCCGTCGTCTCAGACTAAGGTAATGCTTTACAATAAACTTAGGTTAGGTAATGCATTAACTAACATTAACAATGAGAAATACATTTGTTACAGTATTAATTAATTTTTAAGGTTAGTTAATAAAAATAGGCTACAACTTTTTGTTAGCTTAGGTACGAATGTTAACAGATACATTTTAATTTTAATAATTATTAGAAAATGTTGAAATTAAAATTAATGTTAATTAATGCTTTAGAAGTGTTGTGCATTGAACATTTGTGCTGTATTTTCTGTTGGCAATTATGCAGTTTTCTTACACGCACCTTGCCCACCCGGTTTTATGTCGGCCCACCCACTTAAAGATTTCTGGCCTGGCCCCTGAGCACAAGTGCTCCTAAAAATAAATGTAAGTGTGGTGTGTGATTATGAGGGGCTGCTCTGGGACAGGTGAGGCTGGGAAGGAAAAAAAAATCACAATATACTCTCTACAAAAAACTAGACTACACCACTGGATAAACCTTTTACACAATCTGACATGGCTGCGGTTGGAATTGAACTGCTGGTTCGTCTGGTCAGAGGAGAACTGGCCCCCCGACTGAGCCTGGTTTCTCCCAAGGTTTTTTTCTCCATTCTGTCACAGAGGGAGTTTTGGTTCCTTGCCGCTGTCGCCTCTGGCTTGCTCAGTTGGGGACACTTAATTTCTAGCGTTTATCGTTGATTTGGTTGCACAGATACTATTTAAACTAAACTGAGCTAGACAATGACATCTCTGAATTCAATAATGAAATGCCTTTAACTGAAAATTGAGTGTTAAATCTTATCATTATACATTACTGACACTCTGTCCTCCAATTTGATACTGTTAAGTGCTTTGACACAATCTGTATTGTTAAAAGCGCTATATAAATAAAGGTGACTTGACTTGACTTGACAACAGCATGACATGCGTATGGTAAACTAAAGACTTCAATCATAATTTTGCATGGTTCAGAATAATCTAGTAATGATGAATGAATTTTCCCAACCAACATAAAAGAATTCCTTTTATTTTATTATTTATTCAACAATTTCCATTATTACTGTAAAATGCCTATAGCTTTTGAATCAAAATTTCTATGAACTTGGTCAACCAATCTTGCTCTCATTCAACATTTCACTACACAAGTTATCTTTAGTTAACTCAAACCCAAATCTCTGAAACTCTGTAATGGATTCACTTTCACACTGTCTCCCAGGGATAACAAGATACAAATTTTAGAAGTCTTCAGATATAAAGTTTTAAGCAAGTGCAATATTTTCATTCATCTGTTAAGATAATAAATGTATATCTTATTTTAATTAATCTATTATTATTTCAATAATCTGCAAAGTCCATATCTTGGAACACCTTTTTTAAAATAACATTCATACAAGTCCCTTTATGATTTAGGGCTCATACACTCATCCTTTGTCCCTTTTTTAGATGGGGCTCGTACATTCATTCACTCTTCTCCAGCGTAACACCAGCTGCCTGACCACACTCAAGTGATGGTCCAGACGGAGTGCGCACCTTTTGTCCCACCAGATATATAGATATAGATTTTCTCATACAACCACAATCATAGTCACAAATATACTCAGAGATTGACACATGCATTTACACAGACTATATGCTGCACTCTTCCTGAGTGACCTCTTTCACTGAACCTCTTAATCAATACAGTAAAAAAGCAGAACCCTACAGCCGCAGGACTCTGCGCGCTTCCTTATTTGTCTGCTTCATGTTTATTGCGATCCTTCAAAGGCCCACTTAATAATAAACACAGACCACTGCATGCAGTGTATATCTGCTTGACATTTGCATCATCCATCAAGGCCCCATTGACAGTAAACAAAGATCTTTGCATGTACAATTTGCCTTCATTTACTGCTATCCATCAAAGGCCCTCTTAACAGGAAAACAGATCTGTGCATGCAATTATTTCTTCTGGAATCAAAACCCTTTTTTCTTTTTGTTCTTTGAATTTGGAGGAGCAATTTTTAATTAAGGGCAGCATTCAGTAATGATGGCTCTGATGGCTTTTGTTGACTCTGATTTTTACTATAAATAAATGCATAAACAAAAAAATAAATAAATACATGCGGAAAAAGTACACAAATAAAATTAACTTAATTTGAGAAAGTGTATGTATACTGTAAAAACACAGGGACCTTTAAATGAGCCTTCACTTTGCTCTCATGGTTACTTTTGCTTTCTGTCCAAGTGAGCAACAGGATTTTAGCAGTTTTAATGGTTAACTTGTGTACCTAAATTGTCTATTTATTATTTATTTATTTTTAAACGAAACATTAGCAGCAAAGGATATTTAAATAAAGAGCAGAATTAAAATAACATAATAATAACAGTAAATTATAAATTATACTTAAAGAATTATTTATAAAATAACTATAAAATAAAAACACTGCCTACTATGATTTAAAGATATACATTGTATTATAAAACATTATTTATAATCAAAGAAGTTTTTAAAAAAATGACATACTGTTAATTCCTCGCCTCATAAATTGTTGAATTTAATTAATTACTGTATGTCCCACGGGAAACAACTGGAGATTTGTAGTAAAATGTGATCATAAAATATTAAAAACTCAATAGATTTCATTCTTACATGGGCTGAAATGATGTGTGACATTGAAAGGCATTTATATCTGGCATTTTCTCTTGTAATGCAGGTCACTCTTGTGCTCACAGGCCTGCAGATTCAACTGCTGGAAAAATCAAACAGTTATTAATGCACTTTCATTCATTTCACTTTCACTCATTTTAGGACAGAGGACAGTATGAAAGCTGAGAAAACTGGGTTGGTTTTCACTTGGCTTCACTTTTGGTCCGTTCTTGTCAAGGTCCTTCACCTGCTTTTAAAAGCCTCTTCAACATCGCTCTACATGAGCACAATAAAACGCCTGGAACAAACGGCGTGTACATTAAATATTCAGGCCTCAGGTGACAGACTGACAGGTAACAGGCACCTTTAATGCAGGACATGGAGAAACTGCGCTCTCTTCTCTCCCTTGGGCTCGAGTCTTCAGTCTATCAGTCCATCTGATGGTCGATTGTGCTTCCTGTGGCTCCATCCTGCACTGAATAATGCATGTGTGTGTTAAGAGAACCGGACGACACTTGTGTCCCACTGACACATCTGATCACACCACTCATCCACAGCATCTTAAATGTCATTTCTCCCACCATCAGGTTTGGTTATCTTCTCAAATGCCAAATAATGATGTTCTTGTGTTTGTGTTGTGAAGGTTTGGTTTTGCCATTTGATAATAACTCAGTCTGTGTCTCTATTTGAAATGTAGATCTGTGTTCTTGGCGCTCGTGTTGTGACTGAAGCACAGAGGCATTCGAATGGTTTGCCAGCTTTCATTTATCAATGTCATTTTTATTGTGTCTGTTTTCTCCAGTAGTCTGGCTCTTGATTCACAGCCCCTCCTCCATCTGTAGTCTCCTTTCTTTCTCCAGCCGTTTAGTAAATGAAGCGCAGCAGAGCTGCATCTCATGATGTTCACTGCTCCATCTACTGGACCATCCGTGTCCGTGCACTCTTTTTATGTACACAGTAGATTAGTAAATCTCAACCAGGGGTATGGAAGCTCATCTCTGCCACAGAGTTAAAACATTGAAAAGATAATCTCACAATTCTGACCTATTTTATTTATTTATTTATTTTTTAAGGATTGCCCATTTAAATCTTGGAATTGGAAGGTTTTTTCAGAATATTTTTCTCTTCGGGAAAATTCCATGATGTAAATTTCGAATTCTGAGAAAAACTAATGGTCACACTTTATATTAGGTGGCCTTAACTACTATGTACTTACATCAAAAAATAAGTACAATGTACTTATTGTGTTCATATTGTATTGAAAAACACTTTTGTTGCTATTGAGGTGGAATACGGGTAAGGTTAGGGACAGGTTAGGGTGGTATGGGTAGGTTTAAGGGTGGGTTAAGGTGTAAGGGATGGGTCAACAGTGTAATTATAAATGTAATTACAGAAATTAATTACAGATGTAATTACATATAGGTATTTTTAAAAATATAAGTACAATGCAAAAACATGTATGTACACAATAAGTGCATTGTACCAAATTATTAATTTAAATGTAAGTACATATTAGTTAAGGCCACCTAATATAAAGTGGGACCAAACTAATTTTAGAATTATGAGATGAAAATTCAGAATTCTGAAGTAAAATTTGCGAGATATGGATTCTGAGAAAAAGTCAGAACTGCGCATGTGAGATGTTGTGAGATGTAAAAGAGATGTTATATCTCTTGAAATTGCATTTATTTAAAAGAAGTCAGAATAAGTTTTAAAATAAGCTAAACCAGCTGAAAATCAAGGTTTTTCTCATTTTAGTTTACACATGTCAACAACTGCTTTTTGTCTTTGAAAAAACAGGATTTCCGAAGCCTGATTTCAAAGTCTTTAAATGGCATGGGAAATTCTATATTTATTTCTTTAAGCCAAGCTCTAAAACATGCATTACACTGTTCTTTTGGAAGGGCTGCACATAATGTGTTAAAGTCCACTCAAAATTGTGAAAACAAAAATTTAATTATTTGCTTACTATCTTGTCGTTCCAAACCTGTCTGGCCTTCATTCTTCCAAGCAGCACAAAAGGAGAAATTCTTAAGAATAGTCTGCGCTTTTAAGATTATCACCATTATTGTATTGCTATTTTTGTTTAGGTTAATATTGTATATTATTATTATATTGTTATATTTCAGGAAATTAAAAAAATGAAGAATAAAGGACTCTGGTTGACACATGGGCAGAACAAGCTTCAGTGATTCAGTCCACAAAACAAAAAGGCAGAATGTTTGATGTTGACATTCACAGATGTATTTTATTTGTGACTTTAAGAGCTGAGATTTGTGTTCAAATGTGTCTGTATTTATGATCATAATAAAGAGCATTCATATGAACCATTTTAACGGAGACTAACTCGTACACAAAACCACAAATACACATTCAGAATAATATCTTAAAAAAGTGCAACTTAAAAAAAGTGCAAAACTGTGCATTGTAAAAAAAAAAAAAAAAAAAATTCCCTTTGTTACAAAATTGAATGCCACTAATGACAAACATACAAACCAAATGCATCTCAGCTTACAGTTACAATTAAAAAATTAAATTAAAAAATTTCAAGTACTTTAAATCGCACATCTCATTAAAACATCCCCCAAATAACAGCAGTAAACTCAATGTATGTCATGAAACTACACCAAAGAGGCATTCTGGGTAAGAAACAATTACATATAAAAGCAAAGCTGTTTTCCTCCTCACCACAAAAACAACAAATATAATCAGATTCTCTCAGTTTCAGAGCACTAGATGAAATCACGCATGAACGGATCTGATATTAAACTGCCACAAGCTGAAAGTCCATGACTAACATCATAAATATAATACACCACCAAGAGCTCATAAATAACACACAGTAATCAGAATGATGCATTGGAAACGTTCCAGTTCAGTCCTGCATTCAGCTGGTGTTCGGTCCCTCATGTTTATGGTTTCTAGTAATTAATTGAGCTAAGCATTAATAGACAGATATTAGCTTTCCATCGACCAAAAACACAGAAAACAATCAAAGCATCTCTGTGTCAGTCGAGTAACTCCCTGATGGACTGACCCGTGTGTCAATGCAGAGAAAAGCTCTCAAGATGCCCGAGGCTTCTCAAACATCAGTGTACGTGTGAGTGTGTGTGTGAGAGAGAGAGTGTGTGTGAGTGCGTGTATGTGTGTGTGTTTGAAAGGAGCAAATGCACCAGGGACAGGTATGATACACCGTTCGCATTAATATTAATGACAAAATAAACCTGCAAGCTATGCTTCCTGTTAAACACACATACACACACACACACACACACACACTCGCTCGTGTGGAGAAACATCTCAAACAAAGCACTGACTAGAGAAGAAAGAGTGGCATTATCAGCCATATGACGATCCTCTGCTGACAAAGCACTAATATTCTAACGTGCATATGAAACGTAAGGAATATGTAATATATACACAGAAAACTGTATTTAAAAAATCATAAAATACACAGCTGCGAACGGAATAAAAATAATCAGGCGAATCTCACAAAAACTGTCAAGAAAATGTGCAGGTCACCTTTCCAAAAAAATAAGTAGTTAATTAATTTAATTGTTGTGAAAATAATCTCACAAAGCAAAACACCACAAATGTCCTAAAACAGGATTAATTTTCTTTAAGCAAAATGAATTAATTTCTTATTTTTTGCTTTCAATTTTAGGTTGAAATGTGACCTGGACATTTTGTTGTAAGATTCACCAAAGCACCTGCAATATGATGTTGGAAAAGTGTGTGTTTATTTGTGTTTGTATGCTGTAACTCCAACTAAAATACGCAGGTCATATTTCAACCTAAAATAAAATGCAAAACATCATAATGGTCTTAAAAAGGCTTTGTTTTCTTTAAGCAAAATATAATTTATTGTTGTTTGCTTTCCATTTTAGGGTGAAATGTGACCTGGACATTTGGTCTTGAGATTCATCTGATGATCGTTATTTATCTGTTTGGGTTTGTGTTTGTGTGTTATTTTGTGTGCAGTAAATCCTCCACGCCTCTAGAGGGCGCAGTTCCCTTTAGCTGGTCAAGTCCTGATCACAAAGCTGAGATGTTCATAAATACGCGAAACACATTCAGCTCATTAATTATAACGCATTTAAAAGCTGCATGCTGAGATCTGCTCTATTAGTGCAGCTATAACCTGTAAACAAACAAACAAAGAAGAGCTTGTTCCCTCCTTTCCCGTGCGTGAGAGTAAGGAAGTGTTACCCAGAATCCCCTTCACAAACACAGTCTCTCTAGTTGAAGCAGCAGAAGAGCGAGCATGTGGACGACTCTGGGCTGCGGAAGTTTCCGGAGGTCGGCGTGTCGGTGCATTCGGCGATGAACCGGTGCAGTTCGGACATCTGCGGCACGTCCTGGGTTTGTTGCTGAGCACAAAACACGCATACAGAGAGAAAACCAATCAAAAACAGCGACATGTCTGTCAGGCGATTTTAAACTTTTAATTGTTTTAGGTATACTTGCTGTCTTAAAAAGCACGTGGAAGCCTGTTTCCACCACAGAATAAAAATAAGATTAAATTATGACTTTTTAATCTCACCATTAAAGACTTCTTACAATTGCAAGATAAAAACTATTCACTATTTTAAACTACTTTTTTTCCCCCGCCATGGAATAAAAAAATAAAATTGCAACATTGTCTCACAATGCAGACTTTTCTTCTCAGAAAGTTTGTATCTCGAAATTCTGAGGAAAAAAGTCATTCTGACTTTGTTTCTTGCAATTCTGAAAAAAAATAAAAAAGTCAAAACGGCAAAATATAAACAATTCCAAGTTTACATCTCGCAGTTTATATCTCGCAATTCCGACTTTTTCTTAGAATTTTGTTTATATTTAGCAATTTTGACTTTTCTCAGAATTGACTTTACATCTCGCAATTTTGACTTGTTTGCTTAGAATTCTGAGTTTACGCCTTATAATTCTGACTTTTTTATTAGAATTATAAATTTACATCTTGCGATTCCACTTTTTAAATCTCACAATTCTAATGTTTTCTCGCAGTTAAATAAAAGAATGTGACTTATCTCATAATTCTGACTTTTTCCTTGCAATACTGAGTTTATATTTTGGATATTCAGAATTTTTCTCTCAGAACTGTGAGAAACGTCAGAATTTTAAGTTAATTTATTATTTAAATTAATAATAAATAAATAATTAAATAAATATACATAAATAAATATAAATATTTTTATTTTTTATAAACTAAATGAAAATTATAAATATTTACTGACATTTAACATTTATTTTATTTCAATCAATGTAAATGTTTTTTATTGTTTTTCATTAGTTTTGTTTAGTTAGGTGGACTCACGGTGATGGTGTCGTAGGCTCCGGTGATGAGCGCGATGAAGAGCGACAGCACCATGTAGATGAAGAGCGAGATGAAGGTGTAGAGATAGAGCTGACTGAACACCCACACAAGCGTCCCGCTCTGCTCCAGCTCCGAGAACGTGGCAAACATGTCGTCTCCATTAATGAGAGAAAACAGACACTCGGACACCGTAGAGAGAGAGCGGAACTGAGAGAGACAGAGATCAGAAGACATGGACATGTTAGTAAAGAAATATATCATACTTTAGCGTGGTAATATAATATTGAAATATAACATACCTTAGCGTGGTAGGGTCCCAGGACGATCCAGCCACAGAAGCAGTAGCCCATGTAAATGGCAGCAACGCAGCAGCAGAACCGGATCACATTTGGAAACGCAGCTCGTAGAGTCACGATCAGAATCTGACAACAGATCAGACAATTCACATCATCTGAACATTTGCTATGTTAATATCTTAGCATATTTCCTAGCAGAGATCCATAGTTATTAGAAAACAGAAAAGGAAAGAAAGAGGAACTGTGAATCTCACAAAGTCACAAAGTCAAAGACAAAAATAAAATAAAACCAAAAACAACAATCAATGCTTGAAATTAAATAAACTTTAAATAAAATAAATTATTAAAATAATATATTTTATTTCAGCTAGTTGTCAAGGCAAATTTTCTCATTTTCTTTTAGTAACTTGATGTACTAAAATAACTAAAACTGAAATAAAAATGAATAAAAACTATTGGCATATAAATAAAATAAAATAAAAGCTAATAAATGACAAAAACAACAAAATTGCAATCACTTTAACTAAAATTAAAATGAAAACAAAAAATACAGAAATAAATAAATAATTCAAAACATTAATTCACATCTATAATTGAGGAATAAACGCATAAACTCACATTGTATTTCTGAAAGAAGCTGAAGTATCGTATCACGCCGACCCACACCAGCAGGGTGGAGGTTCCCATCAAAATACTGCAGACGTCATATGACGACAGGTTCTGCAGCACAAATACAAGCACCAATCAGCTCACAGTGGGATCACCAGCCCTCGAGGGTAAGCGTGTGTGTGTGTGTCACCTTGGTCTCGATGGCGATCTTGATGAAGGAAGCGATGATGGTGAGGATGTCGCTGATGATGAGCAGCAGATACCAGCCGTTGACGAACTCCAGACGGTCGCCCCAACTCACCGAGCGGCCCAGAGACTGACGGAAATAACACACAAACTCCTGCCAACACAGACGAATCGTCAAATAACAACTCAGGTAGGGCCCTGTGAAATCAGTTGATTTTTTCCCCCAAAATCTGTTTTATTTTTTTCCAAATTCCATTTTTTTCCCCATTACATTTCTCATTTTTCTGGACACAGTTTTAACAGTTAAATTCAATTACAGTCATCAAAAAACAAATCATGAAACCTGTACAATAAATATATATATATATTTACTTAATTAGAAGTTTAACAAAAATTAAATTTTTAGGGCTCTATGAAATACATTTTATTTTTCCCAACATTATTATTTTTTTCTAATTCCTTTTATCCATTTAAATTTTTCCGGACTCTATTTTAATGGTTAAATAAAATTTTAGCAATAAAAGAAAGTCATGAAACTTCTACAGCATTTTACACGACTATAATATATTTATTTATTTGATTTGATTTTTAAAACCAAATTGGTTGTAAAACTGTGTTTAATAGTGCAATTAATTTTTTTATCAAAAAATCATATATAATCAACAAGCATGCCTAATCAATTTAATTTATAAAAACAACTTCAGAATTTATTCATTTAACATTTTTTAACAATAATATTTTTGCAATATGTTTTGCTTGTTCCGACATTCTGTTATGAATTTTAACTTTTCTGGTAATCAAATGAATGCATGAAACAATTTAATTAATCTTTTAGTCAAATGAAAGTTAAACAATTCCTTAATTTTTAATTTTTTTTTGGCAAACAAATTGCTGCGCAACAGAGGTTAACATTGAGAGGTACTTTCTACTGTACAATAGTAATATATTTCTATCACATTTTGACAGAATTGTCACAAGCTCTTCAAGTTAAATCGAACTTTTATTTTGACGAGTTTTATTTTACCGTCAAAATAAAAGTTGTATATGTGTATATGACATGAGACCGTTTTTTCTCAAATGAAGCTCTGGAGATGATGTTCATGTCCTTATATGTGATCCTGGACCACAAAACCAGTCTTAAGTCGCTGGGGTATATTTGCAGCAATAGCCAACAATACACTGTATGGGTCAAAATTATGCATTTTTCTTTTTTGCCAAAAATCATTAGGATATTAAGTAAAGATCATGTTCCATGAAGGTATTTTGTAAATTTCCTACCTTAAATGTATAAAAACTGAATTTTTGATTAGTAATATGCATTGCTAAGAACTTCATTTGAACAACTTTAAAGGCAATTTTCTCAATATTTAGATTTTTTTGAACCCTCAGATTCCAGATTTTCAAATAGTTGTATCTCGGCCAAATATTGTCCGATCCTAACAAACCATACGTCAATGGAAAGCTTTCAGATGATGTATAAATCTAAATTTCGAAAAATTGACACTTAAAGACTGGTTTTGTGGTCCAGGGTCACATATAGTGAAACAAAAGGCTAAAACCTCCATGAGCATTACATAACAGCTCATTACATACATATACATGCAGAACGTGCTGCATTCATGTTTAAATAATGTTTTTGTGGTTCACAGACAGCAGTTCATATCTCCATCTGATTTAAGTGTACTGACATACTTTTAATTTATTCATCCAAAATTGAACAAATTCCTAAACATTCCACATTATAGCATTTTCATGACTGGATTGTGTTTTCACAAGTCACAGGGCCGTACTTACTTGCTGCAGGATGATTCCTCTGAGGATGGAGCGTCCGCACAACACCAGAGACAGACCGCAGACCACCGCCACCAACACATCGAACGCCACGCGCGCGTAACTGTCCGCTGGACACAGACACAGAGACACGTTCAGCTTCAGCAGGATCACAGAGAGACACAAATGAGCGTCTGTTCGGTGTCGTCTCACCGTGGCCCGACACATTGGTGTCTCTGCACTCTTTCATGGACGCCTCGTTGAGCAAACTCAGCTTCACTTTACCACTGTGAGCCTTATTATCAAACAGGATCTGAAACACAGGTGCCATATGCATGACAATCCTATTCCATAATATAACACACTGTTCAGATGTTTGAGTTCAGCAAGTGTTTCCTGCTCACCAATGCTACATTTATTTGTTCTGATCTCAACATAATCAGAAATGTTTCTTGAGCAGCAAATCAGCATATTAGACTGATTTCTGAAGGATCATGTGACACTGAAGACTGGAGTACTGATGCTGAATATTCAGCTGCGCATCACAGAAATACATTACATTTTACAATATGGTCAGATAGAAACAGTTGTTTTAAAATAGAATAATATCTCACAGTTTTCACTTGATTTTTGAACAAATAAACGCAGCTTTGTTGAGCAGAAGAGACTTCCTTCAAAAAAAACATGAAAAATCATAAAGATTCCAAACTTTTGAATGACAATATAATACAATTTCATGAAATGTTATTTGATTTTGTAAATTGAGTTTAGTGTGCTGTGAAATCTGTGCGTACGGTGATGGAGAAGGTGTAGCAGTCGGGAATCTCGTTATTTATAATCGTCTGGATGTTTATCGCCTTCAGCTGAAACTGGATCGTCACATTAATCAACCTGAGGAGAGACAGAAAGACGCTCAGAGAGGAACTTGAGCAACGATTATGCAAAAAACGGCACATTTACACAGATCAGCGATCGGTGTGTGTGTGCTACTGAGCTACAGTTACTTCAGCCCCGAAATTGAGCTAAACCACCCTTTTTGGAGATGATTTGTGACTCTGGAGCACAAAAGCAGTCAGAAGTAGCACAGGTATATTTGCAAAAAAATCTAAATACTGAGAGAATCGCCTTTAAAGTTGTCCAAATAGTATAGTATAACTTTATTGTCCACCTAAGTGGAAAATTGTCTTTGGCTCACCAACACAACAAGATTAATAACAACATGCATAGTAAAATAAATCACAATAACTAGTCACGTTGCACACGTAACATAAAAGAAAATAAAAAGATACAGTTCATGCCTTACACACCACTTGATTAAAAAGTTGCTGAATTAATGATTTTAATCGCATTAAAATGAAGTTCTTAGCAATGCATATTACTAATCAATAATGAAGTTGATATATTTACAGTAGGAAATTTACAAAATATCCTCATGGAACATGATCTTTACTTAATATCCTGATGATTTTTGGCATAAAAGAAAAATGGATCATTTTGACCCATACAATGTATTTTTGGCTATTGCTCCAAATATACCCCAGCGACTTAAGACTGGTTTTGTAGTCCAGGGTCACATATTATACACGTGACGTTATATATTAACGTGTGTGTGTGTGTGAATCTCACTTTTGGAAATTGAGGGTGATGTTCTTGTAGTGGTTTTGCGGTGGATTCGAGGGGTCTGGTGGTGGATTCACTCCGATACAGTCTAAGCCAACACAAAAAAAACAGAAACAGAGAATTAAAGCACTCTGACTGAAAATGCCTCAATTATAATCACTGATGATTCAAACAGACAGCGGCATTGTGTTGCCAGGCAACAGATTCTGTAGAATTTAGACTGTTTAGAACTTCAGTTTGAGTTTGTAGAACAGAAATCATCTGCTATGAACCCTAGTGAGACGACTTCTTAGGGAGCATCTGCAGGAATCACTGCTAATGTTGAACACTATTCCAGCATATTTATTCTGCACTCTCAGACAGATTGGTTTGATTATAGTAATTATAGATGATTATAAGGCAGCATCATGTGTATCCTTTGTGGAGAAGACAATCCCAGAATCCATTTAAAATGAAGTCAGTTTAATTTAACCAAGATGGTGCACAAGTCTAGAGAAATGAAATAGTTGGCATGAAATGGAAGTTGCAACCAAATGTACTACCATATTGTGGCATATTTCATAGTGAAATGACTGGTGAACATTTTCTTCATCGTTTAGTGAATGCATTGAAAAAAACAGCACTGTAAACAGGAATGGAGCACTGCAAAAAAATATTTTTTTACTTGGCACTTCTGTCTTGTTTTCCATTACAAATATCTAAAAAGATTTTTAAGAAGACATTTTCTTGAGAAGCAAAATAACTTACATAGACTTAATATCTAATCAAAACTGTGATTATGCTTAAAACAATAAAAAATATATTGGTAAGAAAAAGTAACAATAAAAATAAACCAAATTATTATTTTGAAATAAAATCATTAAATAATTTAAAATTATTAAAAAGATAATTATTCTTAATTTAAGCACAAACAAGTTTTTTTTTTCTTTCAGAAAACAAGACTTAATATTTTACAAATAATAATAAATAAAATAATTTTCCATACTCCACTAACAGATGCTTTTTCTTGCTTTAAGCATAAACTGCATAAACTAAACAGAAAATACTTAAAATAAACATATCTTGATATAAGAATCCTTTTGGTGCTGGAAAACAACACAAAAATACTAATCATTTTTTTGCAATGATACAGATTTGAATTCAATATTACATTTTAATTAAAGATTGCCAGATTACAAAACACTAAATCACTAAAAGATAAACGCACAGATGAATCGCTCACAATATAAACAGTAACATGCGTCAGGAAAACAAGTAGTTTAAATTCCGATTTCAAGCTGGCTTTAATAAATATATCTATATTACACCCAATAATGAATCACATCAACTAAAATAGTTCAATATAATTAATAATGCACTATTCTCTCTAATATTTGTGTGTCTTGCATATATATGTGCTTGCTAACGTCAAACTAAAAAAAGTGTAAGCAGCAGACAGTGACGACTCTCTATGTTTTAAAATCAGAGTTATTGATTTGTGTGATATACAAAAATGGATTTTCCGCCCACCAGTGACGACATGAGGGTCGATGTCAAACGTGTCGTTAACCGGGTCGATGGTGCCCTTCCTGTAGTAGCGCTGGCACAGATAGAGGGCGCTGTCGTTCAGAGCCGAACCACGAACATACGCGTACCTGCCGACCGACGTCTGCGGCAGAACCAGATACTGACGGACAGACAGAAACAGAGAGAGACACAGGTGAACTACTGCTGGCATACTGTCTCTGCAGAATACAGAGTGCTGGCGAGATTACTTCCTGACTGTAGTCCAGTACTGACTACAAAATACATGATGGAAATTGTAGTTTGAAATGTAGTCTATTGGATTACGCATATTAGGTAATGTAATCGGACTACTTTTTGATTACTTTTGACCCAACTCATAAGAAACCTATATCATTCCAACATCATGAAGTGTATTAAACATTACATTACTCCAGCGCTTCCCAAACTGGGGTCTGTGAATTAATTCTAATTCAAATTAACAATTAAAATAAAACACTTGAATAGTAAAAATGTTATTTTTTTTATTTTAAGGCAGAAAAAAGATTCAATAAAGTTGGAATAATTTACTGCTATTGTGTAAATAACATGTAATTATGTAATCAATTAAATAAAAAAAAAAACTGTAATCTGATCATAAGCATTTTAAAGTGAAATATAATCTAATTACAAGTATATTTTTGGAATCTGATTATGTAATACAGATTACAAGTAGTATGTGAATTTACTGTATGCATGAGCTCAGACAATTGTCTACATTTGCTAAAATGTGCAATATAAAACAGAACAAACTATATCGAGATACTATATTGCATACTGCTTGGTGTAATATTTGTGACCCTGGACCACAAAACCAGTCTTAAGTCGCTGGGGTATATTTGTAGCAATAGCCAAAAATACATTGTATGGGTCAAAATGATCCATTTTTCTTTTATGCCAAAAATCATTAGGATATTAAGTAAAGATCATGTTCCATGAAGATATTTTGTAAATGTCTTACCCTAAATATATTAAAACTTAATTTTTGATTAGTAATATGCATTGCTAAGAACTTCATTTGGACAACTTTAAAGGTGATTTTCTCAATATTTAGATTTTTTTGCACCCTCAGATTCCAGATTTTCAAATAGTTGTATCTCGGCCAAATATTGTC
This sequence comes from Onychostoma macrolepis, assembly GCF_012432095.1. Taxonomy (NCBI): domain Eukaryota; kingdom Metazoa; phylum Chordata; class Actinopteri; order Cypriniformes; family Cyprinidae; genus Onychostoma; species Onychostoma macrolepis. The sequence continues at coordinate 46,022,721 of NC_081157.1, read as the reverse complement.
CGATCCTAACAAACATTACATCAATGGAAAGATTATTTATTCAGCTTTCAGATGATGTATAAATCTCAATTTTGAAAAATTTACATTTATGACTGGTTTTGTGATCCAGGGTCACATTTGTAGGCAGTATTCAATATTTAGTTGTTCAGTGTGCACTGATTTGAGAAGATAATCCTAAAATAAACAGATAAAACCGCATAATCAATCACTTTCTTTATTGCTGTTCAGAGTTTTGACATGAAGGTCAGTGTTTCAACATTCATCTGATGTGCTAATGTTGCTTACATCCTCTGTTTAGCCAACAGTTACTGAAACAACACTGACTGTGGCAATCAATATAACGTCTTCAGTGAGTTCAATTCATTTCATTAATTAAACTATTTATTAGGCTACACTAGCATTCAACAGTTTAGAGTGTTAATGGAGTTTAATGTTTTTGAGAAAAGCCTCCTCTGCTCACCAAGGCTGCAGTTTCCTATGTGAATATATTGTAAAATGTAATTTATTGCTGTGATGCACAGCTGAATTTTCAGCATCATTATTACTCGTCTTCAGTGTCACATGATCCTTCAGAAATTATTCTAATATGCTGATTTGCTGCTCAAGAAACATTTCTGATTATTATCAATGTTGAAAGCAGTTGCTGCTTCATACATTTGTGGAAACTGTGATACATTTTATGTTTCAGGATTCTCTGATGAATAGAAAGTCCAAAAGAACAGCATTTATTGGAAATGTAAATCTTTTGCAACATTATAAATGTCTTTACTGTCACTTCTGACCGATTTAATGCATCCGTGAAGAAGAAAAGTATAAATAAATGTAAATCTGCGGGTCAGTACCTGCTCTATGGCATACTCAATGTGATCGTAGACGTCTCTCTGCGTGTGGATACACAGCGGCTCCTCTGAATCATCCACATAGTCTCTGAGGAACAGATGCCTGAAGGAGTCTGTGTTCTCCTCCTTAAACGCCACCACCATCTGATTACTGAGACCGAACAGCACCAGCTGACACAGACAGAGACAGACCGAGCCATTAATACATGCAGAAGCTTAATATATTAACAATATATTGAAAGAATATCAATTATGTGCATTTAAAGGTGCAGACAGCAGTGTTTTTATGGACCTGTACAGTGACTATGATGATCTTGAGCAGCTGAAGGACCAGTTTGAAGGGTTTGCGGCCTTTGGCGTGGTATTTATCACACGGGCTCATGAAGAAGTACTTCAGCTTCCTCCTCAGGGCCTCCTCCTCTTCCTCGGCCCGCAGTCGAGACCCCGGTGTGCTCATGTCCAGGACAGGAGGGTTAATGTGACACCCGCCGTTCAGATCGCCGGAGCCATATCCCATCACGGGGGCCAGCAGACGCTCCGTCTCTGAAGATACACACACGGATGAATGAGGGGCATGAATTAGTGCTTAAATATCTGGGCTGGTAGCATAAATATGGAGGTTTGAATCCCATCAACATGAAAAAGCTACAACTTTAAAAAATTACAATGGTGACCTCTATTTTTGTCCCATTAACATAGCTACTATTATGGTATTTTGATTAAACTATTGTTACCATGGAGATATAATTTAAAAAATATTTATAGGATAAGTGCTAAATGTAGATTAATGAAATATATTTTTAATTAAGGGATTTACATGGATATTTATTGTCTAGCATTATTAAATATGGTATTATTAAGCATTATTATTGTAACCACGTGACACTGAATAGGTTTATTCAATGGTTTGACAGCCTTAAATGTTTACAAATGAACCTGCTGCTCAATCCTGACGATCAGGCTAGTTATATAACACAGACCTGATAATGTAACCTCACACACATTAATATCTAAAAACACACACATCTGTCGTCAAAGTTTCAGTCATTTCAGTGAGATATAAACAAAATAACGCAGATTAATAATAACATCAAACCTGTGCCTCCTTGAGTTGAAGGTCTGGAGAAAGAGCTCGCCATTTTACGACCATCGATGAGCAAAAACAGATATTGATGGATAAATCACGATAATATTGTGATCGATGGGTTAAAAAAACATAAACAGACTCGGATGAAGCGCATCGCTGCAGAAAACAACACAAACACCAGACCCTCTGACCACAAGCGCGCTGTCAAAATAAGAGTCCCGCAGCACACGGGAAGTCTTTGCAAGCACGCAGCACGCATGATGCTGTATGCATATGAAAATTGCATATATAAATTACCATGTATCTTTATTACAACAGAAAGGTAATATAAATTAGTTACATTATATTTTGAAAACATTCATAAGGAGCTTGTGTTCAAATGAGGACAAATATCGGTTCCATTGGTTGATTTTCAGCACAGATTCCTCACTTTCTTTATTTTTCAATGTTTGGGGGGACAAAAAAAAAACAAATGTAATATTATAATATTTTAAGAGTCGGTAGTCTACCCCAGATTTTAAAAAATAATAATAAAGTGAAAAGTTCAGAAATATTTGAAGATTTGCTGAAGATTAGCTAACGTTCCCATTAAGTTTCTGAATGTTCTGTGAACTTTCAAAATGTCCAGTTTTCAAATATTTTCAAATATTTTCCCTTTGTTATGCAAATATTAAGGAAACATTCAGTTTTACATTTTTCAAACATTATGGGAACATGGGTGAAATGTTCCATGAGTGATGTGAAAATGCTTTTGTGCTGTAGTTTTAAGAACTTTATTAAAGACCATATAACTTTGAACAAACATTCTAATAACGTTAATGGAATGTTCATAACATAACCTTTTTTTTTCTTTCTTTTTTTTTTACAGGAATGTATTTTCTGGTTTGTATTTTTCTAAAATAATACAAATTCTAAATGCATTCTAGAACCTAATTAGAAAAAAAAAATCAGCATTTTAGTGAAAAGTTTAAGCACAAATGTACATGATTTTAAGGATGTCTAATAATTTAGCTTGCCTCTTTTGCATTAATGACAGCAGCACGGGAGCTACTGATGATATATGCTTTCCAGCATAAACTGAGAATACAATCTTCAGCTTCAGTGCAAATAATTATTCTACAAACCTGCACAAAAGGTCACATGATTGTGATAAGGACGCATATTTACATATATTTGATTAGTCCTAAAAATAATAATACAGTTGGACCCCACTGTATTTTCAAGATGATATAGGATGACAGAACATTGGAACGACAGATAGATAGATAGATAGATAGATAGATAGATAGATAGATAGATAGATAGATAGATAGAATTCGCCAGCTAAGTCCCTCCCAAGTGGTGAACGTCACGTTGCGTAATGAATATTAATGAGGCAGGCGTTTATACGCACGTGTTTCCGCTCTGACCGACATTTCATCATCGCACAGAAACGCGGCGGAAAGCATGGGCAGCGGTGGAGTTTCTCCATAAATGAATTTAAGGTATTCAGATTGTTGTTATAACATTGTTTACCGTGTAAATATATTATGAGATCTTGAAAAGTGCAGAGTTAGATTTGGTCTTATGCGACAGAAGAGTAGTACCACGTGTTTACCACGAGGACATAGCGGTCAGTTAAACGCATGCGATTTAATGTGTAATAATAACAATACGATGAGTTTATAATGAAAGCCTGGTACTTTGTAAAGAAATCTGTATTTTGAAAATCTCCCGTTGAATGTTAATAGACCTCATAATGTCTGCATACTAGTGTGATTAGCATCAGGTTAGCTCTCTGAAACCCTGATTGGTTTTGAATGTGCACACAACTAGAGCCCCGCGTTGCTTGTCGTGCATTGTGGGGTGTAGGATGTGTGCTACAGTACAGCAGGGTCTCTGTTCTCTTCTCTCTGTCCTCATGAGAGCCGAGGCGGTTCAGATCCTGCTACAGACTCATTCTAGAGCTTCAGTGTTTCATTCGAGCTGCTGCTAGATGTTAGATGAGTAATGTGGGCATGTGCTCACTGCAGACTACTTCATGCATTTATTTCTGTTGACTTGCAGGATGATGCAGAACAGATGGAGAGACAGAAACTGGTTTGGCATCTCCGTAAGTGCTGCTCGAGTCTCCAAACACTTGACAGTCAGATGTGTTTCACTGTGACCTCAGCCTGTGGAGAAATCATTTTAATAAAGATTTGATCACGACAGACCCTGCAGAATCTCTGGACTTCAAACACACCAACAAATAAAGAGCAATAAAACGCTTACAAATAAAGTGTCTTGTCAGTTTATCAATGTTTTTGGTCAATCATTGTTTTGTTTGATCTGAGGTTTTAATGCAAGTTAATTTTGAATGTATTTTGTTAATTTAACCTGAAGAAATAGTTTGTTCTTTGACCTGTTTTGATCAGAAACTCCACCAGTCTTAATAAATAAAGCTTCAGTTAAACATTTTACAAATAAATTGATATGCATGTTTTGTTTTTTATATTTTTATTTTTAATTTTTTTTTTGTTTTTAAAGTTTTATGCCAACTGCCAGAAAAGTTAAAGAGGATAAAGACAACTCTTCTTGTGGTGTTTTGATCAAAATTATGGTTTTAACAATAAATAGAACGATTGCTTCTATATGTGTCTTAACACGGACTGTGAGTCCTAGGTGCCCTGATGAACTTCAGTGAACTTTGGGTGACTTCCAAGAAGGACACCGCATCCAGTGGGAGGGATGAGATAAAGGTTATGAAAATGGTTCAAGCTAGTAGGGACCTGTACCATGAAGCCGGTTTAACCTGTACCATGAAGCCGGTTTAGCTGGCTAGCGGCAACTCTGGGTTTTAGGTACCATGAATGTGGTTTGGCTTTTAGCAGTGTTCATCGCCATAGTAACTTGCCCTCCACAGCTAACCTGCTCCGGGGCAGGTTATGTTCTGGTTTAGAGAGCTCAAACCGAAATTTGACCAATCAGCTTCAAGCAAAGTGACACGTCTCTGATGCAATAAAGCCACTCCTACAGTTTCTCTTCCTACAAATTAAAGGACGCTACATAGTTAAACATTTTTAAATATAAAAATCTGAATTTTAGAGATGATTATTTTTTATAATTATTTTATATTATTTATATAATTATACCCTTAACCCATTACACAAGCCAGTTTAGTTTAATAGTAATTATTAAGCTTTTATTTAAAATCAATGTAAACATATAGATAATAGGCAATATAAATAAGTTTTAGAATCAATAGCTTTAAACATGACTACATATGAGCTTAGATTTTTAAGTGGTTTTATACCTATGAATGCTATCAACTCTATACACTAACTTTACAACTTTTACTTGCACTTATATGGTAAGATGTTTTCTTTAAGTTTTCCTCTTTCATGGATATATCGTTTCATGATCGTGCTGTGTAAATGTGTTTAAATTCTTCATATTGTTCAATCTTTTAATCTTTGCACTGATTCTCTCACAAGAAGTGAATCATAGTTTTAAGGCATGTGATTGGCTGCTCATTACTGATGTGATGTCACACTATCATGTGCACGTGCTCCGTTAACACAGGATCAAGCTTGAGTTGACAGAAAGTTGATGATCAGCTTCATGGTACCAACAAAGCCGGATTGGACTGGTTTGGTTTTGTCAACTCAAAACTAATCCTGTAACCCTGAGTTTGTTCAGCCACCATCATGGTACAGGCCCCTGGACAGAACAGATTCAGATGCGGCAGCTGTCATCTCAGCTTTATTGTTGTTCAATGAAGTCTTATTTTGATTTCTGGAACTCTGCTTCATTCACAATACTGAGAGGACCATTGCTCCACAACACTCCATCGACAAAACCAAAAATAATCAGCCATTGAAGAAGAACACAGTGATTCGCTTATGACTTTCAAGATTTGTATTTTTTTCTGAACAGACAGCAGGTCTTTGTAATTCTCATGGTTGTTCATTTTTGAAACCATCGCTCAGAAAGTGAATGTAAGATCGTTAGAGCTCAAACAGTGAAAATGGCTTCAGCATCTGAAGAAGATTTTTCTTGTCTTATCTGTCTCAACATCTTCAAGGATCCTGTTGTTTTATTGTGTAGTCACAGTTTCTGTTTACAGTGTATTGGACAGTTCTGGAGAACCAAGGAAACCCCGGAGTGTCCTCTCTGCAGGAGAAATACTCAAAAGCTCCTTCCCCCAGTAGACGTCAAAGAACTTCTGCAAGATTTTTTTGAAGCAGAGGTCATCAGAATCTGAGGAGATCAGCAGTTTACACAGTGAGAAACTCAAACTCTTCTGTCTGAAGGACAAAAATACTTCTTTCTTTCTTTTCTTGAGCGTGCAGAGATTCACTGAAACACATCAATCACACATTCAGACCTGTGAAGTTGTTCCAGCATAGAAGGTAAGATTTTTACATATGAGGATGAAAACTATTATGACATGCATGAACATAAACCAGAAATCTTTGTGGTCTTACAGATTTTCTCTTTAAATTCTAGGAGGAGCTCAATACAGCACTGAAGACCTTACAGGAGAAACTTAAATGCAAAGAAAATATGATAAGAATTTGAGAAAGCAGCTCAACACATCCAGGTGATAATTAATTTCATGTTTCTCTATTGTCTGAAACACAGAGATTGTTTTTTTGTTTGTTTGTTTTAATGGACATGTTTATTTACATAATTATACATTTATACCATCATTTTCTATCAAATTAAATTACAGAAAATGCATTTCAAATTTACTATCATTCTATTCTGGAAAAAAAAAAAACATTTTTGCATACATCATGGAAACATTATAGTTCTAGCATTCATAAACTTCATAAACTCAATAAATTTGCTTTATGTGCTGTTACGCTTTTAAATTATGTTACATATTAATGCATCTTATAAAGCACATTAAACTTTAACTGTCATGTGGAAGATAACCTGATGAGATTTATGTATACTTGAACCTACAGAAACAGAACATCTACTACTGCAGTACTAGTACTTCAGAAAGTTAGTTAACTAACTCACACTCACTTCATGCTGCTCCAGAATAAGTTGCGTCTTTGAGATGATTGAAGTCAATGTGTTTTGATTTCAGTCTCAAGCTGAGCACACAGAGCGTCAGATTAAACAGCAGTTTGAGAAGCTTCATCAGTTTCTCAGAGATGAAGAAGAAGCTACAATCACTGCACTGAGGGAGGAAGAGGAGCAGAAGAAGCAGATGATGAAGGAGAAGCTGGAGGAGATCAACAGACACATCTCAGCTCTTTCACACACAATCAAAGACACAGAGGAGATGATGAAAGACGATGATGTCTGCTTTCTAAAGGTCTGATGTCTGATCATGGATTGATTGATTAATTGATTGATTGAGTTGTTGATGATAAATTGTGTGTTTGTTCTGCAGAAGTTTCCAGTCTCAATGGAAAGGTGAGTGATCTGCTGGTGTCTCTGGTCTCTCTGCTTCTGATCCAAATCCACTGCAGTTCTGATCCTGAATGTTCTTCCAGAGTCCAGATCTCATCACAGCCGGATCCACAGACGCCTTCTGGAGCTTTGATTCATGTGCCACGTTACTTGGGCAACCTGTCCTTCAGAGTCTGGAAGAAGATGCAGGAGATCGTCCAAAACAGTGAGTCTGGAGAAGATCTGTGCTCTTACACATACCGCGGAAATATTTACATATTCAATCATTCAATATCTGACCAGTGTAAGATACAGTGAGAACAAATAACCAGTTCCTGATAATCCAGAGAGATTTGATGATTATTACTGTGTTCTGGGTTCAGAGGGTTTTAACTCAGGAACACACAGCTGGGATGTGGAGGTTAAAGAGAGTCAGTGGAGTCTTGGACTAACTACAGCATCAAACCAGAAGAATTGGACGTGATTTCTTTAACTCTGATGGCTGGAGTGTGCAGTTCAAACTCTTTGAACAGTTTGGTTTTCCTGTTGAACAGGATCTCGAGCGTGTAAGAGTGTATCTGGACTATGACAGAGGAACGGTGTCATTCTCTGATCCTGTAACTAACACACATCTACACACATTCACAACCACCTTCACTGACACTGTCTTGCCATTCTTCTTTTGTCATAAGTTTTCTCCTCTGAGAATCTTACCATTCAATAGTCAGTTGTAGGTCTGGATCTTCCTGCTTTCATCATGGTTCAATATTTAATTCATATCACATTAGTCAGAGTGCTGTTGATCTGAATATCAGTGCAGCTGTGATTGGGCCGCAGCTGATCACATGACTGATATCCAGCACTAAACACACACACACACACACACACACACCCCCAACATACTGATGTTATACAACAGATCCATTAAGAAGTTAGTTCATTTATTAATCTTAAAAATAAAAATGATTAATTTATTAAACATACTGTAAAAGTATTTATTGAAGTATTGATTTTTTATTTATTTAAATTTTTATATTATTTGATAATTCAAAGTTAATATCAAGTTACTTTATTTCAATCACAATATATCCAGATATTTTCAGGAATCCCACACTCATGGAAAACCTGGAAATATCAGAGAATTTTAAAACTGTGATATGCAAGTCTGGAAAATTAATGGAAATTAATAAAAACTTAAAGGTCATGTATGTATGTATGTGTGTATATATATATATATATATATATATATATATATATATATATATATAATATTGTATTTGTTACACTCTTTTCTATAATTTAATACACAGATATGTGACTGTGATGAAGTCATGAAAAAATGAAATCCCAGTAAGTTATTTTATCCCCAAATTAAATATTCCCAAATTAAACTAAACAAAAAATGCACACTTTAAATCAGGGATACTCAAATCTGGCTCATGAGATCCACTTTCCTGCAGAGTTTAGCCCTAACCCTAATCAAACACACCTGAGCATGTTAATCAATGTCTTCAGGATCATTAGAAAATCACAGGTAGGTGAGTTTGATCAGGGTTGGAGCTAAACTCTGCAGGAAAGTGGATCTCGCGAGCCAGATTTGAGGATCACTGCTTTAAATGAATGCTTAAAATCAGAAGCGTTACTGACATCTAGAGGTGAAAATGTACAGCTGACTCAAAAATTAGTCTCAGAATATCTGAAGGTCTTCTTGAAAAAATACAGTCTCTTGGATTAACCATGCAGCAGACAGACAATCCTAAAAAATGATGACTGGACGACTTTCCATTAATGATTGACTGTATTACTGCTCATAACCTGAATCCAGATCTGCCCACCCTGCTGAAAAAAACAAAACAAACAAAAAAACATTAGAAACCATCAGAGAAATTCTAATGATTTTCACTACAAATACCATTGCAAACAATCAACTTTTAACCATTAAAGCCATAAAAAATTATACTTTGTAGTGTGTAATTTAATGGTTTTAACAAGCCACCAATGAAGGCGACCAATTACACAACAAACACAGAACGTTCCACTAACGTTCCCATGTGGTTCCCATTTGGTAATTATTTTGGGAACCAAATAAGAATGTTCTAGGAATGTAGGTCCCTGTAGGTTCTTTTTTTAATAACCAAAAAAGAACCTTCCCAGAACGTTCCCTGCAGGTTATTTTTAGGTTTTATTTTTATAACGTACAGAGAACGTTCCCGGAATGTTCCCTGAAGATTATTTTTTTGTGTTCATTTTATAAATCAGGGCCCATATTTATCAAGCCTCTAAGAATTACTCTCAAGAACACTAAGAATTGACTTAAGTGTAAAAAAAAAAAAAATTCTTGGCTCAAAGCTGTGCTTAAAAGTTAGTTATCAAGCATCGCAGTCATAATTTAAGCGAATTTTAGGAATAAATATTAAGTGTCAGTCTTAGAGATGATTCACGACACTTTGCTGTGCCACCAACGGGATTTTGGATGACGACATACACATGGACCAATCACTGAATAGATTTCCTTATTTAAGAATATTGTCATATAAATTCACATTGAATGGTTAAATTCCTAATAGGAGTTTACATTCAACACAGATTTGACAATAAAGAATTTTCAAGAGAATACATTATGACTCAGTTTAGGGTTGTGCTGATAGACGATAGTGTAGTGTATCGACGATAGTTAGAGATAACGCCTGTTGCTGATGCCTTTGACGACAGCAAGGCGATTATTATTATTATTATTATTATCCATCAAAAATATAGGCACCTATCTTTAATGATGCAGCGCGGAGAGCTGCTTCAGAAACTTGCCGCGGTACGGCTGGTGAGTGGCCGCAATCAGCTCCGGTGGCCGTGTCGGAGCCGTAACATGCTACAGACGTGTGCAGTGTAAATAAGGACTAAGAGATTTATTCATCATACCGTGTAGCTTCACTGATTATAACGGGAGTGTTTTTTAAAGATCATATAATACTCGCGCTAAACTGAAGTCAGTTATGATGTTCTTTGTTAATATAAATGTTCTTTGCTCATTTTGAATAACTGAGGAAATGTAACCGTTTGATTAACTGCTCGTTGTCATTTCAAGAACATTCTTCCTAAATTGCCTAAATTCTCCTCAGCGCCATCACAAGCCCCTACTGGCTACTCCTAACCACTTGAGAGACATCTCAAGCTGTCTTAATTAACTGGGAGTGTAAGAGTGATTCTTAGCTTTAAGAAATTTGATAAATCTGGGCAGCGAGTATATCCCTATACACTTCAGAATTCATCCGCCTGCTTCTGTCTTCTGTAACGTCATCACTAAACACCAGTAACCCAGTGCCACTGGAAGCCATGCTCATGCATCACACTGCTCCACCATGTTTCACAGATGATGTTGTATGCTTTGGATCATGGGCTGTTCCAAGCCTTCTCCATACTTTTTTCTTCCCGTAATTCTGGTACAGGTTGATCTTAGCTTCATCCATCCAAAGAATGCTTTACCAGAAATGGTCTGGCTTTTTTAGATGTTGTTTTTTTTGTTTTTTGTTTTTGGCAAAGTCTAATCTGGCCTTTCTATTCTTGAGGCTTATGTAAGTCTTTTCTTGATTGTAGACTTTGACAGTGACATGTCTACCTCATTGATATTGTGTTCTTCTCTTGGCTGGATGTTGTGAAAAGGTTTTTCTTTATCATGGAGAGGATTCTCTGATCATCCACCACTGTTGTCCTCCATGTACCAAACTGTTGATTTGGCCACTCCTAATGTTCCTGCTATCTCTCTGATGGATTTGTTTTGTTTTTGAAGCCTAACAATTGTCTGTTTCACTTGTATGGAGAGCTCATTTGACCGCATGATGTGGGTTCACAGCAACAGCTTCCAAATGCAAATGCCACACTTACAATCAACTCCAGAATTTTTACCTGTTTAATTGATGTAGAAATAACGAAGGCATAGCCCACACCTGTCCATGAAACAGCTTTTGAGTCAATTACTTATGGTCCACTTTTATTTTACAATTGGGGAATACATAAAGTGATTCTTCTTAAAGAGGCAAACAGACACAGGAAGTGCTCATAATACCAAGTTGCAGGCATTGTTCAAATAAGTGCAAGCTAGAAAGGAAAGGAATAAAAAAAGAGAAAGACAGAGTTTTTTTTTTTTTTTTTTAAACGTAACTTTTCTGTTGTCGCTTGAAAATTGTCAGGGATTCAGCACTCCGGATAGGGGTGGGAAGATCATTCCACCAGCCACGAACGGTGACTGAAAATGTTCTGGAAATTGATTTTGTGCCTTTCTGTGATGGTACCACGAGGCATCGCTCTCTAGCGGATCGCAGACTTCTGGATGAGATGTAGATTCGTGATTCGTAATAGTGAGTGAAAGTAGGCAGGTGCTGAGCCTGTGGCTGTTCTATATGCAAGCATCAGTGTCTTGAACTTGATGCGAGCTGCGACTGGTAGCCAGTGCAAGGAAATAAAGAGAGGTGTAACATGGGCTCTTTTGGGCTTGTTGAAGACCAGTCGCACCGCTGCATTCTGAATCATTTGTAGAGGTTTGACTGTGTTTGATGGAAGTCCAGCCAGAAAAGCATTGAAGTAGTCCAGCCTAGAAATGACAAGGGCCTGGACAAGAAGTTGTGCAGCATGTTCTGTTAGAAAGGGCCTGATCTTTCTGATGCTGTGCAATGCAAACCTGCAAGATCGATCGGTTTTTGCAATGTGGTCTTTGAAGGTCAGCTGGTCATCAAAGATTACATCATGATTTCTGACCGAAGTTGATGGGGTAATTGTAGAAGAACCTAGCTGGATGTGCCTGTATGGGTCCCAGTGATGTATTGTATATGGAGAAAAGGAGGGGTCCAAGGACTGATCCCTGAGGAACCCCAGTGACCAGTTGATGTGCTTTGGATACCTCCTATCCCCAAAGACCACCCTGAAAGACCTACCAGTGAGATAGGATTCAAACCAGAGCATGTGAGCGAAGTGGAGCGGTGTGACGCTCAGCTCAATATTCCGCTTTGTGGGCGTGCACTCTGCTCAGTCGCTCACGGCCAAAGCAAACACTCCCGCTGTTCCGCTCACGCTCATGTAAACCAAATCCCGCTCAGATCACGCTCTGACATTAAATTTCTCCAGTAGGCCTAATTTTATTTTATTTTTTCCTGTTTATAATGAAATTCTTGAATAAATGTCTCAATTAAAGCAGTAGTCCGGTTATTTTTCAGGGTAACGTTCAGCTTGTAGAATTTTATTCAATTAAATGTATTAAATTAAAATTATTAATTTAAAAAACGTGTCTTGTTTTTAAAGCCACTTGGCAAACCTTCCTAAAAAAATTCAATAACTGAAAAATTATACTTTTCCATGAAAACACAGCTTCAGTTATTGTGCAACAGAACATTCAAAACATACACTCAAGATGAAATGCACATAGAATTTCACAAAATACACCTTGCTTATCAGGCCCATGAAAGCACACACAAGATGAAATACACTTCAAGAATTATTTTGTGGCGTTAATAAAAGAAACACACTTTCTAAAATTAAAATAGACCAAAACTGCGGGAAATGCAGTTTATTAAAACGCCTGTCAATCTTTACAGGATTTTAGAATTTGCTTTTAGAAACATTGGCGTGGTCAAACTATTGCTTGGCCTATTCCACATATTCTAGAGCTAGCAAATTACCAAAGGGCATTTTGGGTTGAGTGAGCGGAGCGGAATCTTCAGAAAGGCGCTCTCCACTCTGAAGGAAATATGACCCCCGCTCCACTCCGCTCACATGCTCTGATTCAAACCAGCGAAGTTGTATAGGGGTTGGTGGCACACAGGTAGCAAAATGTTGGTTAAATGTAATGAAGAAATGGTCAGAGATAGTTGTCAAAGACTAACAGTTGACTGCCATCCTCCGGGAATGAGGACAACAGTCCATCCAGCTCCTCTAGGAAGGTGCCTAGAATTTGCCCAGGAGGGCAGTGAATTACCACAATCTGGAGTTTTATAGGAGCTGTTATAGTAATCACATGAGATTCAGATAAGTTATAATTGCATAGGGGAGAGTGGGTTGAGTATTTCCAATTGTTTGAGATGAGCCTCCTCTCTCCAAACCTGACGAGGGGTGTGAGAGAAAGAGAAGTTGTTAGACAGAGCAGCTGGGGTTGCTGAGTCTTCTGGACGAATCCAGGTCTCAGTCAAGCCCAAGATGCTGAGTGTAGATTGTAAAGAAAAAGCAGAAATTAAGTCTGCTTTGTTGACAGCTGACTGACAATTCCAGAGACCCACAGAAAAAGAAAGAGGTGCAGTAGAAGATGTAGAGATAGGATGCAGGTTAGCAAGATTGCGTTGCCGTCTGCGTGTGATATTAGAGCGATGTTGAGAGACAACCGGAATGTTTTGGAAACGCATGATAGAGGTGGAAAAGAAAGGACAGAAAAGGAGTGTGTGTAAAGGGAAGATAAAAATAATACTTAAGTGCGTTGCCGGTGTTGTTGCTCGGTTAAAGTTGCGCAGGAAAAAATATGCACTTTAGGCCCATATTTATATCCATATATAACTGTAACTTGAATGTGTTTTGGTCAACAGCTTAACTATTAAAAATTATGCCTGTTTCCAAATATATGGACCTAACTGTGTGTATATATACAGTGAGGAAAATAAGTATTTGAACACCCTGCTATTTTGCAAGTTCTCCCACTTAGAAATCATGGAGGGGTCTGAAATTGTCATCGAGGTGCATGTCCACTGTGAGAGACATAATCTAAAAAAAATCCAGAAATCACAATGTATGATTTTTAACTATTTATTTGTATGATACAGCTGCAAATAAGTATTTGAACACCTGAGAAAATCAATGTTAATATTTGGTACAGTAGCCTTTGTTTGCAATTACAGAGGTCAAACGCTTCCTGTAGTTTTTCACCAGGTTTGCACACACTGCAGGAGGGATTTTGGCCCACCTCCACACAGATCTTCTCTAGATCAGTCAGGTTTCTGGCCTGTCGCTGAGAAACACGGAGTTTGAGCTCCTCCAAAGATTCTCTATTGGGTTTAGGTCTGAGACTGGCTAGGCCACGCCAGAACCTTGATATGCTTCTTACAGAGCCACTCCTTGGTTATCCTGGCTGTGTGCTTCGGGTCATTGTCATGTTGGAAGACCCAGCCTCGACCCATCTTCAATGCTCTAACTGAGGGAAGGAGGTTGTTCCCCAAAATCTCGCAATACATGGCCCCGGTCATCCTCTCCTTAATACAGTGCAGTCGCCTGTCCCATGTGCAGAAAAACACCCCAAAGATGATGCTACCACCCCATGCTTCACAGTAGGGATGGTGTTCTTGGATGGTACTCATCATTCTTCTTCCTCCAAACACGTTTAGTGGAATTATGACCAAAAGTTCTATTTTGGTCTCATCTGACCACATGACTTTCTCCCATGACTCCTCTGGATCATCCAAATGGTCATTGGCAAACTTAAGTCGGGCCTGGACATGTGCTGGTTTAAGCAGGGGAACCTTCCGTGCCATGCATGATTTCAAACCATGACGCCTTAGTGTATTACCAACAGTAACCTTGGAAACGGTGGTCCCAGCTCTTTTCAGGTCATTGACCAGCTCCTCCTGTAGTTCTGGGCTGATTTCTCACCTTTCTTAGGATCATTGAGACCCCACGAGGTGAGATCTTGCATGGAGCCCCAGTCCGAGGGAGATTGACAGTCATGTTTAGCTTCTTCCATTTTCTAATGATTGCTCCAACAGTGGACCTTTTTTCACCAAGCTGCTTGGCAATTTCCGTAGCCCTTTCCAGCCTTGTGGAGGTGTACAATTTTGTCTCTAGTGTCTTTGGACAGCTCTTGGTCTTGGCCATGTTAGTAGTTGGATTCTTACTGATTGTATGGGGTGGACAGGTGTCTTTATGCAGCTAACGACCTCAAACAGGTGCATCTAATTTAGGATAATAAATGGAGTGGAGGTGGACATTTTAAAGGCAGACTAACAGGTCTTTGAGGGTCAGAATTCTAGCTGATAGACAGG
Organism: Onychostoma macrolepis; assembly: GCF_012432095.1. Classification (NCBI taxonomy): domain Eukaryota; kingdom Metazoa; phylum Chordata; class Actinopteri; order Cypriniformes; family Cyprinidae; genus Onychostoma; species Onychostoma macrolepis. Next base: position 46,007,419 of record NC_081157.1, on the reverse strand, counting down.
TGTTCAAATACTTATTTGCAGCTGTATCATACAATAAATAGTTAAAAATCATACATTGTGATTTCTGGATTTTTTTTTAGATTATGTCTCTCACAGTGGACATGCACCCACGATGACAATTTCAGACCCTCCATGATTTCTAAGTGGGAGAACTTGCAAAATAGCAGGGTGTTCAAATACTTATTTTCCTCACTGTATATATATACATATATAATGTTATATATAATTATATCATGAATCTAAATCTCTAAAGCCTGCTCACACCACCAGCGACAAAGCATTTTTTAGACAATTCCGTCACAAATGATATATATAGTCCTGTTGTTGGTAGCAATGAGAAGTCATTATAATTTGACTAGTTTTCTCATTGTAAGAAGTAACATTCTGCTGTTGGAGAGCTTTGTTATTCAAACTACAGCAGCATTTTAACCGCATTAAATCATTAACCAGATGAACAACACCTACATCCTGTTGCCAGCAGTCACTGTACCAGAAGTAACCAGTTCTCTATTGAAATGAATAGGATCATGTCGCTTTGCCACTGCATGTTACTGACGATGTGAACAGGGCAACTCTAAAATTCTGTCAGTTCTGGTGCTTCAGTTCTGTGTGAATAGTCTCTATTTAAAGTCGATTCGACTTTAAATAGAGACTATTCACACAGAACTGAAGCACCAGAACTGACTCTTTCCATCCATTCATATTCTAAATCCCAAGAGATCAGAGTCAAATCATGCAGCAAAGATTCAAAGAGCATGAGATACAGACAGGCAAGATAATAAAAATGCAGAAACTCCACCCTCGTACAACACTTAGCAGGAAGAGACTGTTTCATTATTTCTCCATCTGTTATGCTGCCTCTTTTCTGAATCTCTGGGGGAAAAAATTAAAAAAGGAATCAGTGATTAGTGGAGAATAGAACTTTAAAAATGTTTTTTAAGAAGTTTGTTTTTGAATAGACAGCAGATTTTTGTAGTTCTCGTGGTTATTTATTTTTTTTAAAGAGTTTTAAATGAGTGGATCTCTTGACAACAGTGAAAATGGCTTCATTAAATGTATCTGCAGAAGAACTTTCTTGTCCCGTGTGCTGTGAAATCTTCAAGGATCCTGTTGTTTTATCGTGTAGTCACAGTTTCTGTAAAGAGTGTCTTCAACAGTTCTGGAGAATTAAAGAAACTCAGGAGTGTCCTGTCTGCAGGAGAAGATCCTCAAGAGATGATCCTCCAAATAATCTTGCATTAAAAAACCTTTGTGAGTCGTTACGGAGGCAGAGAAATGAGAGGTGTTCATCAGAGTCTGAGGAGATCTGCAGTTTACACAGTGAGAAACTCAAACTCTTCTGTCTGGAGGACAAACAGCAAACAGCCGGTGTGTTTAGTGTGCAGAGATTCACAGAAATACATCAATCACACATTCAGACCCATTAATGAAGTAGTTTCTTCTTACAAGGTAGGACAGTATAATGATTTTGACATACTTTTGTATGGTTTTTTTTCACCACTGAAAACAAATATCATGCAAATTACAGGATCCAAAAATGGCATTCCTTATCACTATTAGGCAGGAGCTGAACATTTTTATAGCTTTATAACATGATGTGCCTGGACAAAGGTTCATTAAAAAACTTCAACATTTATTTCACACATAAAAACACCAAAATATGCAAAAACAATATACAAACAATAAATAAATAAATAATAATAATAATAATCTTGTGTAATGCATTACCTCTGAATTGCAATTATGCGCTTGTTTTCCTTTGATTTTTCACAAGCTTGTTCTTAAAACATGAACACTAGTAGCCTAGGAAAGTAAGAAAATGGTTTAATTTTCCTCGTCTGATCAAAATTCAAATTTCAAAATCATTAAAACCTGGTTTAATGGCTAGTGGAGAAAAGAAAGGTTAGAAATGTTTGTCTACATAAAAATAATAATTAAACGTTCATATGAATATTGATTCAAAATACAAATCAATACTTTTAATAACCTATAGCTTTAAAATGTAAACATACAAAAATAAAATAATAGAAATTGATATGTTGAATTGCCTGAAAATCACTTGTTCAAATCTCCCAGTAACCGATGTTTTAGAGATTTTCACTTTGTCAAATTGTAGGAGGAGCTCAATACAGCACTGAAGACCTTACAAGAGCAGCTGACACATGGAGAGAAGATGAAAAAAGAGTGTGTGAAAACAGTTCAACACATCAAGGTGAGGAAACCGAATCAAGAGTCAAATACTCAACAATCTCAACACAGTTTATCATAATAGATATTGGACACACTTAGGGTAGTCATTCTTTATTATGACTATATTGAAAGGATGGGAATCAAGAACCAAGAAAAGCTAAATCATAAATTACTCCATGGTTTGTAAAGACATTCGTAGTGTGTTGATTGAGATGATTGAAGTGAATGTGATTTGATTTCAGTCTCAAGCTGAGCACACAGAGCGTCAGATTAAACAGCAGTTTGAGAAGCTTCATCAGTTTCTCAGAGATGAAGAAGAAGCTACAATCACTGCACTGAGGGAGGAAGAGGAGCAGAAGAAGCAGATGATGAAGGAGAAGCTGGAGGAGATCAACAGACACATCTCAGCTCTTTCACACACAATCAAAGACACGGAGGAGATGATGAAAGACAATGATGTCTGCTTTCTAAAGGTCTGATTTCAGATCATGATTGATTGATTGATTGATGATTGAGTTGTTGATGATAAATTGTGTGTTTGTTCTGCAGAAGTTTCCAGTCTCAATGGAAAGGTGAGTGATCTGCTGGTGTCTCTGGTCTCTCTGCTTCTGATCCAAATCCACTGCAGTTCTGATCCTGAATGTTCTTCCAGAGTCCAGATCTCATCACAGCCGGATCCACAGACGCCTTCTGGAGCTTTGATTGATGTGCCACGTTACTTGGGGAACCTGGCCTTCAGAGTCTGGAAGAAGATGCAGGAGATCGTCCAAAACAGTGAGTCTGGAGAAGATCTGTGCTCTTACACATACACTAGAAATGGGTGAAGATTTTCAGATTTAAAGATGTCTGATGTGTTTGATCAGTTGGACAAATGCCATAAAAGAAGCCGTTGATTGTGTCTCATCAGTTCCTGTGATTCTGGATCCAAACACTGCAAATCGAGATCTTGTCCTGTCTGATGATCTGACCAGTGTGAGATATAGCTGGAAGAAACAACCTCTTCCTGGTAATCCAGAGAGATTCGATATCTATGCCAAGAGCTGATAAAATGTAAAAAAAACTGTAACTTGAATGCAATGTAAGTCGCTTTGGATAAAAGCGTCTGCTAAATGCATAAATGTATATGTAAAATGCCTGTGTTCTGGGATCACAGGGTTTTAACTCAGGAACACACAGCTGGGATGTGAAGATTAAAAAGAGTCGATGCTGGAATCTTGGAGTAACTACAGCATCAAACCAGAGGAAGGGACGTGAATTCTTTAGCGCTGATGTCTGGAGTGTGTGGTATGGATTGTATGAACCATCTGGTTTTCCTGTTGAGCAGGATCTTGAGCGTGTAAGAGTTGATCTGGACTATGACAGAGGAACGGTGTCATTCTCTGATCCTGTAACTAACACACATCTACACACATTCACAACCACCTTCACTGACACTGTCTTGCCATTCTTCTGTTGTTATAGGTTTTCCCCTCTGTCCATTATGCAAACAGACCTTCGCACCAAGACCTGTTTTAGGTAAGAATGTGGTGTTTGCTGAGATGGTGGAGAAACTCAAGACAAAGAGGTTTACCATTATAGTCAACAGCTGAAGTTAATATCAAGTCACTTAATTTCATTCACAATATGCTCAGATACTTTCAGAGTTGCTACAGTCATGGAAAACCTGGAAATATCAAATAATTGTTCAACTGTGATATCCAGGCCTGAAAAACACATTAAACTCAAATGTTAAAAATGTTAAAAATCGTGCATTTTTTTTATATTTAATATATTCACGTTATTCCAGACATGCATGACTTGCTTTCTTCTGTGGAAAACAAAAGTAGAAAGACACAGTGTGCTGTAATGTATGGAAGCAAACACCACAGTGTTGTATTGAGAAAGAGAGACAGAGCTGAAATAAAAAAAAGCTTGCAGTTTCAGATCACCCAGACCTCGGTACTTGTGATAGAGAGTTGGTGATGCTGATTGATGCGGGTTATTGCTGGCATTTAGTGTCAGGTCAGGTAGAGAGAATAACAGATGCATTTGTAGCCATTGAGAGCATCTTTGGATGGTCAGTGCGGGTCAAGTCACAATGTCCAGTGTTTCTGATGCAGCATTCATGCACATAAGAACAGATAAATGAAAACACGCTGGTCTCAGAGAGTGTGTCGCAAAATCACCTTCAGTGCAGGGACATTGGGGTGCGACACTAAAGTATGGTCACAGTGTTTGCTGCTTATTTGGTAACACTTTACAATGTGAAATAATTGTTAATGTAAATTTAATAGCATTTATACGATCCTTAATACTTCCTTTTTTAATGGGAAGGCCGTGTGTCAGACTGAATGAGAAAGCTGGTAAAAAGATCCTGAATCCTAGCTTAAAATAGCTTGTGTTAAACACGTTAAAATGTGTTTAGAAGTGACCTAGTGAAATGCAGAATACACTCTGAGTTAACTCATCATTTCTGATGTCTGTGTTTGTGTGGCACTACACAATCCCTGCCGAGGAATAAGGGGCTTATCTAGCGACTCTTTGTTTTGATCTGCAGGTAAACAGTGCATGTGTGTGGCGCTGTTGAGGCAGAACATGCATGCCCTGTGCCTTGTTTACATTAAGAGGAAAGCACTTGCATGCGCCGTGGTACTCTCCAAAATGGTGCTAGGGTGACGCGGAGGAGAAGAATTGTTGAATAAATCACATATTGACATATTGCATCAAAGTACTGTTCATATGAAAGACACCTATAGGGTGGTTTGAGGGTGAGTAAATCATGGAACAATTTTCAGCTGTGATATTAATGTTGTCCTCTAGAGCGATCTTAGATAAGGAGATAAGGAATCTTTTAAGACCAATCCTTTTCTATCAGTTTCCATTGATTTGAATAGAAATAAATGCATTTAGTAATTTGTATAAATATGGTGTACTGACAGAATAGATAGATAGTTAATTAAATGCTTAACTTTTTTACACCCCAATAAAGTAAATTGTTCAAGTTGCCAGGCACAATTAAATATAATGCTGTCCACTTAAAATGAAGAGAAAATGTTGTCTGTTTTACTATAATATAAAATTTCTGTAAGGATATATATTGTTGTGTTATGAATAATAAAACACACATTTGTGTGTTAAACTGGTTAGAAACAAATAAAATAATGAAAAGGGCCTTAACATAAATGCTTCAGATAAATAAGGTTTTGAGCTGCAAATTATCTTGACATTCATTGGAAAGTATCCTGTGACGTCTTATGACGTGATTCAAGATGTCATCAGGTGGTTCCCAACCTTCCTTGAGTGTTTCGACCCTTACCACAACACTCTCCGGTTGGTGGGTCGGCTGTGGTGGCCAAGTCACTGCCCATCTGCTCATGTCTTCCAGCTTTCTTCCTCTCTCTACTCCATATCCAGCATGAAGCTTGCTCAGCCTCAGATCAACGAGACAAGGAGTGGATCGAGTAAAAACACATTACCATGTTTATAGAAGAAACTTATTTATGTTTATAGTGCATGGAACATTGTGTGCATAGTTTCTCTACTTTCGTTTCAGATCTCATCCAACCACATTCCTAAACATAAACTTTCCTAAAAGTTCAGTGCTTGTTCTACTTTATATTAAAAAAGGAAGATTATTTAGATTATTTTAAGATTATTTTTCCACATAGTGCTTGTTTGTGTTAAAAAAGATGAATCGTTATTCAGTCATAATTAATAATAGCATGATAAAATGAATATGTCACTCAGCTTCTGTATTTGGATATATAGCATTTTTAAACGTTCACTATGTGATTTCATGTATTGATATAGTTGATATTTTCTATGTACATGATGAATCGATCTGGTGGACATCAGTGGTGAGTCTCTCTCATGTTTGCCACAGTCTCAATCATGATTCAGTTATGATATTGTGCCATAACATAATTTACAGTATATTATTGTGTGGTGTAGTTTGTGATGCTGGTACTATTAGAACCAAATAAAATACAATGCAGAGTTCATAATCAATTCATTGTATTTTAGACAACTAAACAGTGTAGTCATTAAAAAATAAAGTTAGAGTAAGTCACACCCTGCAGAAAAACCTGTTTCTCAGGTATGTCATCAGGAAGATGTATAAACCCTTTTCCTTAAAAGAAGGAACTCAACTGTCGAGCTCCAGTGTATATCATCTCTCTGTCTGTGTGTTAATACAGTGAAATGGCAGAAGCCAGTATCTCATGGGCTGAAGATCACTTCAGCTGTCCAGTGTGTCTGGATCTGCTGAAGGATCCAGTGACGATTCCCTGTGGACACAGTTACTGTATGAGATGCATCTCAGACTGCTGGAACCAGGAGGATTTGAAGGGAATCTACAGATGTCCATTATGCAAACAGACCTTCGCACCAAGACCTGTTTTAGGTAAGAATGTGGTGTTTGCTGAGATGGTGGAGAAACTCAAGACGATGAGACTCCAGTCTGCTCCTGTTCCTGCTACTCCTGCTGCTCCTGCGGTTCATCACACTGGATCTGGATATGTTCGGTGTGACTCCTGCTCTGGAATTAAACAGAAAGCAGTGAAATCATGTCTGGAGCTGAGAAACAGGTAGCCTACTGCTCCATACTGGATCTCTTAAGTGACAGTTAATGTTGTTTCTCTCTTCATTTCGTATATGATTTTTCTCTCAAACAGGGAAACTGATTGTGTTTTTGATCAAATAAATTCAGACTTAATTGACTAACAAGAGACATGTTTACAAAAACATTTACTCATTTTATTATATATCTGTTTTCTGTAGAGACATTTTGAGGAAACCCAGAGAAACATCCAGAAAACAATCCAGCAGAGAAAGATAGATCTAAAGCGGATGAGAGAGGTTGTGGAGTCTCATAAGGTGAGTTTGGATAAGTTTGAAAAGTATTTTTGAACACTGGAGCTCTATGTCTGTGTGAGGTACCATTAAGAGCTGATTGTAATGCGTGTCCTGTAACAGCGCTCTGCACAGACAGCAGTGGAGGACAGTGAGAGGATCTTCACTGAGCTCATTCGCTCCATTGAGAAACGTCGCTCTGAGGTCAAGCAGCTGATCAGAGATCAGGAAAGAGCTGCAGTGAAACAAGCTGAACAAAGACTGGCGCGACTGGAGCTGGAGCTTGATGATCTGAGATGGAAAGAGACTGAACTGAAACAGCTTTCAAACACAGATGATCATATTAATTTTCTCCAGGTAACAGAGATCTTCTTAAACATAGGACTGAAGACTACAGGCTTCTCTAATTGCACAGAGTTAATATTTTTGTCTTTATGTCTATAGACTTGCCCGTCTGTCTCTCTCTCTGGATCTACAGACAGCTTCACTGTCAGTTCTCGTCCCAATTTTGATGAGGTAGTGAAGTCTGTCTCTCAGCTCAGAGATAAACTGCAGCAGTTCTGCACAGATGAAATAGAAAGGTTATCTAAAACAGGTAATACTGTTTTACTCTCAGAAAAGAGTTGAGCACTGTACATTAAATATAAAATGGTAGTACCTTAATTCATGACTTGGGAATTAAAGGGCTTGCACTGATGCACAGATGTTCTTTGGTGTTCATAGTGAAAACCGTCCAAGTCACTGTCCCGAGTCATCAGTTTACGACTAGGAAGGAGTTCCTACAATGTGAGTTACAATGAAAATACACACACGCACTTCACTGGGAGAATTTCTTCACTGGCTAATTGATGATGATCTTACCAGGGGTTCATTCCAGAACCATATAAGATCATTGGAGTAAGATGTAAACTGGGGTTTTTGTTTTTTAAAAACATTATAGTCATAGACATGTGCCCTTCAGAATGGAACACAGCCATTAGTTAGCAAGCAATTTCTGAGAAACACTGTTGAAAGTAGTTCGGATTGAGCACCAAAACACATAGCCAGTCAACAGTGACACTCATGATGGAGGTGCCCGTGTTACATAGCGTGTTTGTGAATTTGGGGTGGAGTTGTCAAAATAAGGACGTGAACCTTTGGTAGGGGCACGTTTGTTTTGGTGATTTCAAATCTCAACAGTGTTTTTTTTAGAAATCACTTACTGCATCTTAAGTGTGTTCGACATCATGTGGCACTATGCAGACCGATCGACTTGAAGCAGTGCATGCTGGTTAGAAAATGTTTCCAACTTGAGACATGCCGACGCCATGTCACCGCGTGTGACGGTTTCCATAAAAGTACCGCAAGAGTGATTCAAGGTGTTTATTCCAACCCGATCTCATGGGAAGGTGGCTAATTCATATGAATTCATATGCATCACTCTCATCGGTGTGGTGTTTGCTAACAATACAGTTATATTTGTTTTATAATAAAGATGAATAACATGTGTTTTCATGTAAAATAAGGAAATAAATTGGCTTTATCTGACTAATCAGTTACTTCGGGCAGAGAGACACGCTCAATTATAATCATTATGAAATGATGATACTAATGAAGAGACCCATTAATATGTTATATTATTGATGTAAAGTCATGAGTAATTATATGTTTATCTCCATCAGATTCCCGTCTGTTGACTCTGGATCTGAACTCGGTGAATTATTTTCTCCGTCTGTTTGAAGACAACACAGTGATCACTTACTCTGACAAACGTCTGCCGTATCCTGATCATCCAGACAGATTTGACTCTTGGACCATGGCACTGTGTAGAGAGAGTGTGACTGGACGCTGTTACTGGGAGGTGGAGTGGGCTGGTGATGGGGGATCAGGAGTAGATATAGGAGTGACGTATAAGAGCATCAGCAGGAAGGGAGACGGTCCTGAGAGTGCAGTTGGACGTAACAATCAGTCCTGGTGTTTGTTCTGCTCTCCTGACTATTGCTCATTCTGGCACAATAACATTGAGACCGTCCTTCCTGTAGTCAACGTCTCCAGTACAGTAGGAGTGTATGTGGATCACAGCGCAGGGATTGTGTCCTTCTACAGCGTCTCTGACACAATGAGCCTCATCCACAGAGTCCAGACCACATTCACTCAGCCGCTGTGTGCCGTGTTTGGATTTGATCGACAGACAGCGGTGAAACTGTCTAGACGATTAAACAATCCAGATGTTTTAAATATTCTTAATCCAGAGATTCTTCAGGCTTTGTTACTTCGCAGAATGATGATGTTATGAGGCGTATTTTCTAATCGGAAATACCACTACTGAACAAGCTTGGCATTTTCAAAGGGTTTTCAAACTTATGTACTGTATAACAAAAGCGTTGTATTTTCCTGCGTGTTCATAATACACAAGTCTGTGATTTCTCTTTTGCTCACTCTGTTTGTTTAAAAAAATGGTTTAGTTTCTTCATAAGTGGAACATTGTGTGCATAGTTTTTTCTGACCACAGTTAAAGACATCCTTATCATCTCATCCAACAGGATTTGTCATTTTCTGAAAGCTCAATGTCTCTGATACTTCTAAATCATCAGTATGAACTTATATTTCAGATTTTTCAGGCCGTTTTTAGTGCACTATTATTTCTCATATACTGTAGAAAAAATAATTTGGCATAATGGTTTCTTCTGATATTATTTATTGTAATGCTGTCAAACAATTAAAGGGATAGTTCACCCAAAAATTTTGTCATTAATTACTCACTCTCATGTCGTTCCAAACCTGTAAGACCTTCGTTCATCTTCAGAACACAAATTAAGATATTTTTGATGAAATCTGAGGGCTCTCTGTTCCTCTCATAGACTACCACGGTCAAGGAACAGAAAAATACCAAATACCAATAAGTAGTCCATGTGACATCAGTGGTTCAACTGTAATGATACGAAGCTACAAGAATACTTTTTTTGCGCAAAGAAAACAAAAATAACGACTTTATTCCACATTTTCACACACACATACACATACATGTGTGCGTGTGAACAACACAACCCAATTTATGTTTTTAAGAAGATTTTCTAAACATACCAGTTTTCTCAATGTTAGGGTTCTTTTTTAAAAAATGAATTAATAACGTTTTAAGGTTAGTATGATGTTCCTGAAACATTGTTTCAGCTTAATTTTAATTAACAACTCAATATTCTATAAACATCTCCTCAAAAATACAACTAATCCCATGGAGAACATTCTAGTGACATGATACACAGCAAAATGACCATTACTCAATATATGGGTCCAGTCTACATAGTGTTAAAATAACACCGACCACTGTGTTGCTGTTAATGAGATAATTAAGTGATTAGTTAAGTGCTGATTGAGCACTGAAAAAAGAAAGAAACAAACAATGGGAACAGAAAGAGAGAAAGAACAACTACAGTCATAAATTACATACATTTTGTGGGTAACACTTTATTTTAGGGTCTCTTAACTAGTTGCTTATTAGCATGCATATTACTAGAATATTAGCCATTTATTAGTAGTAATTAAGCACATATTAATGCCTTATTCTACATGACCTTATTCTACATCCCTAATCCTACCCAATACCTAAATTTAACAACTACCTTACTAACTATTAATAAACAGCAAATTAGGAATTTATTGAGGAAAAAGTCGTAGTTAACAGTGAATAAGTGTTCCCTATTCTAAAGTGTTACCATTTTGTGTTTTGCAGGGTTTGCTGCTTCAGTATCTGTAGCCTAGCTTTTTCAAATGAGATTAAGAATTGTGGAGTTGACTGGCCATGGACCCAAAATGTCAATGTAATGATCTCCAAACTACTTCACTATCTCTTGCCTTTTGACATGGTGTTCCATCATGCTGGAAAATGCATGGATCATCACCAAATTGCTCCTGTGTTGTTGGGGGAAGTTGCTCTTGCAGTTGTATTGATACCATTCTTTATTCATGGTAGTGTTTTGGGGCAGGATTGTGACGGAGCCCATTCCCTTGGATGAAAAGCAACCCCACACGTGGATGGTCTCAGGAAGTTTCACACTGTCTGCATGAAAGGCCTCATAGGAGCATTCACCTTTTTTTTTCTGTGGACAATTGATTTTCCAGACATCCCAAATAGATGGAAGGTGCTAGCTAGCTTACCAGAAATAATGGCAGAGAAAATTAATTAGCATATAAAAATACAGCTTGTACTTTATATTCAAAGTCTGTTGAAGTAATGGAGTATAGGCTATGTGTGAGGAACAGACTGAAACTGAAATCATATATGGTGGTGTTAGACTTCTGCATTTGTCCAGGAGACTCCAGTCATGTTCAGGGGTGTTTTTCTCAAAAGCATCAGCTATGGTCGAACATTCCATTGAACTCTATTGGTAACTGCAACCATATTGTTTTGGGAAACGCACCCCAGATGAAGATCAGCTACAGCTGGAGAGCTTCATCTCCTCCTGAACTTCAGCATCACTGAGCATCATGGGATGGTTTAAGGTTCTCATAAAGAGTTTGATTTTGAGTGAGCAGTTACTCGAGTACTGCGCTGCGTGTGGTGCATTGTGGGATGTCAGGTCTGTGCTACAGCAGGGTCTCTGTTCTCTTCTCTCTGTCCTCATGAGAGCTGAGATGCATTAGATCCTGCTACAGTTTCATTCTAGAGCTTCAGTGCAGCCAGACAAGTCACCTTTATTTATATTGCATTTTTATAATACAGATTGTGTCAAAGTAGCTTTACAGTATTAAGCATGAAATAGTGTGTACTGTAATATTTTTATAGGAATAAACTGTTTTTCCATATTACAGTAGGTGCACTGTAGAATCACAGCTTTATGCATGCAAATCTAGCTGCCAGTTGTTTACCGTAAATTAACAGTTTTTTTTTTACAGTATGGTTCTTGTCATCCATCACCAGCCCACAGTATCCCCAAGTAAAGCTATTAATTTGGCACCAGTAGTAGTCTTCTCCATGCTTCCCACACATACTGTCAAATTGACAATATCTACCCTGGAAGTTCCTGTCTTCCTCAGGTGAACAATACATTTCCCGGCATTTTCCATCTTTATCAATACTCTTGCACTTGTACACGTAAAAGTAGTCCTTGCAGTCGTCTATACACCTTGTTCCGAGATGAGTAAAGAAAATTTTTCCAGCCTTCGTTGTACAGAAGAGGAGGAGCAAAATGAGAGAGGTGTGTAGATGCTTCATTATTTCTGTGAAGAGGAGAATAAAGTAAAGAGTAAAAGTCAACATGCTGTAATGTTTGGCCTGATCATCAATGTTGGGCAGTAATGTGTTACTAGTAACATTAATAATATTACTTTCCCCAGTAACGAGTAGGGTAACTATTTACTAAGATACTAAGACTAAGAGTACTAAGAGTATATTATACTAAGAGTAATAATATTACATCTACTATCCATAAAATTAGCTTGTTACAACAACATTTTTGTTGTCTCAACTCCTACTGATTTGAAATCCCATAATCCAATCATCCATAGATTTATTTTCATAATCGTCAGGACTTGCGCGTGCATCTGACATTACCACCATTACAGCAAGCTAGCTTGGAAGATAGAAAAGGACATATTTGAGATGATCATCGGCAGGGTCGGGTACTGAAACCTGATGTACCGGACCTAATCAGAACGCAAATCAAGGTGCCTCATTTCAGTGCTACTTAAATACCTGAGCTGTCGATTGAAATATTTGCTCTCTGGTGCTTTGAAACAGACGTACAGTATAAAGGATCATCAGTACAGTATAAAGGATCGCTAGTTAAATTATAGTGCATTCATGTTGTGTCAGAATAATCAGAAAAATAACTTCCTGACTGAGAAAATTCATGTGAACCCAGTCGGAAAGCTCTGATAATACAAATCCATCATCTTTGTACTAACGTTGGTGTCCGTGTCAGGGGCGAGGCCAGAAATTGTTAAGTGGGTGGGCCTTCATAAAACAGGGTGGGCAAAACGAAAAGTACTGTATGAAAGCTGCACGCCGAATTACAGAAAATAAATAAATAAAAAACAACGCAGCACAAAGTTTCAAAACAATAAACACCACAACAACTCAACTATGAGAAACAGTAAAATGTATGTTTGTTTTTTTTCCTATTTTCTATTAAGTATAATGACACTATAAGCATTAAATTATTTTTTTAATAACTATAAACACTGAGAAAATTAACTTACGTTTACACGTTCTCCTACAATATTAATCTGAGACGACGGCGCTTCTGGTTAAACACAGATGATCTCATCATAATCAAGTGTCTCTGTCAATTCACATTCAAAAGAGTGCAGAGACAAATTGCTTAGGTGAACAGTAAGCATTGAGGACCGTAGACATGTTTTTATGCGGTTTGTTGTGGAGAACAATCTTTGACACTGCATCTGCCATCAGGAGAGCAATAAGTGCTCGTATCATTTTGTTGACGTTTGGAAAGATGTCCTCAGGACTGTTATCCAGCACTTCCATGAGTGATGGGAGGCCCTGTCCAGCATCTGCCTTCCGTTGTAGCTGCTGCATGAACACTGTGAGCTCAGCATCACCAGTGTCTATGCTATAGTGTTTACTTGCAACTGTTAGTGAGTCTCTGTCTCCGAAAGTATTTGAACCGGGTAAAAACAGCAGTGCTCATGAAGCCATAGGTGTCGTCATGGAAACGGCTGTTCAGCTCCCTGATTTGGCGATCCAACACCTCATTCCACAGATGCCTCAGATCTTCATCACTTTTAATGCTGCCACTTTTCCCAAGAGAGCTTGTGATTACGGAGGCAGACAATTTAGCAGGAAATTTCCTTTCTTGGGAGGCAGCAACATCCATTTTGTGCACATCATGTTTTAATTTAAGCACTTTCTCAAAATCCTGATTTGTGTTGTCTCTGAACACTTTTAAATTCTATTTCAGTCCCTCAATTAAATGAATGCAGTCTGTGACAGATGCAGCTGGTGACTGTAGTCCTTTTGTTGCAAAATTGCTCATTTAAAAAAAAATTCCAATTGTTATTAGAAGAAACAAGAACTTTTTTGTTTGCATCTGCTGCAAAAGAGAGTCAGCTTCTAGTTTAGTTAGACCACTGCTGGTTTCAACTCCTTTTGAATGTCCATAAATCGTGCATGACGACTACTTCCAGTCATGAAGCCACATAACTCAGGGTCCAGGTCAAGTGGCGCTAACCCCTGAAGTATTTTCTCTGAAATCGCATCAGCTATCATGTGGCATGTATCCAAAAATCCAATGGCCCTTTCTTTCACAAGTCCTCCATGCAAGTATTGAATGCAAACTGCAACAAGTTCTCTCTTCGAGACAACATTCAAGTAAATGATTCTGAATATCTGAGCTCATCATCGTCACATTTTTAGGCAGCTGGTCAAGGCGCGTTTTAATTTCCAAAATTCCAAAAAACTTCCTTGCTTTCTCTGTGACCATGCAACGGAATATCTTGCTTGGCACAAAAAAGTACAACATCAAGCACAACTTTAATATGTTCTTGATTTCGTTCCACAAAAGATGCATTTACTTTGTCTCTCATTAGTTAATCAAACACTGTACCTCTGCCATCGGGCTGGTGACTTTGTCTGTAAGCGGCTAGTTTCGTTTGTGAGTGCAGGTGTCCTTTGCTATCCTGATGCTTCTTACATGCTTGACTTAGATGTTTCCAATCTTTAAATCCATCCTGTGTAAATTTTGCTTCACTTATCTCAGGGAAGTGCCTGCAGGATTTACTGAAAACTGCACCGATGGCTGTGCTGTATTCCAACTAGCCGAATCTCTCATTCCATTGCGATGAAAAACATTGTGGTTTTCCTAATACTGTAATAACTGGAAAACGTTGCAATTTTGGCTGCATGGGTGGCTTGTCCAGATCAGACAGGTCTGGTGGTGCACCGATCAATCTGCACAGCGCCGATTCAAGCTGTATCCAAAATCGCCCCCTATACCCTCATTCACTATTCCCTACATTAGTTAACTAATTCAGTTCACTTGAAGGAGTGAATTAAAACGGGTGACTGAATTCGGACACTGAATGCACCGGAAGGACTGCGGCTTTTGCATAGTTTGTGCTTGCTGTTTAATATCATTTTAAACTGGCAAACTGGCAGCTCCAATAGGAGGATTTATCTTGAACTCTGTCATAAAGATTATGTATAAACCTTAGTTAAACAATTTAATAATCAATTTACAATGAATTTATACCTGTGTTGTATTTCACTGCATTACGCTGTTTGGACAAGCGTTTTGTAAAATGAACGAATGGATGGATGATTCAGCTGCGGGCACGATCTTCTGGTGAAACGCGGGAATTCATTCGGCCCGTGACACAGTGCATTATGGGTATTCTCTAGCCATTCACTGTACATCAGTTGTACACTCGTTTTTGCACTGCATTGTGGGATTGAATGAGTGCACTCGATATGTCCACTATGGTTTCGGACATCACTAAAAATGGCTGTCCCCTCAAATAGTGCCCTATTTAAGGGTACAGAGGGTGATTTTGGATACAGCCCTAGAAAATCAATTGACAAGATTGGCTAGATGGGATACAGTTGTGGCTACTGGGCATGCACACATCAATATTGCATAGGCTAATTTTTGTCATGCTGAACAACAATAATTACTGTATTTGTATTATTGTAAGGGGTAGGTTTAGGGTTGGGGTAGGTGTAGACATTAATAAAACACAAACTAATAGGTAGCCAATTTAATTTGTAACTTTTCGCCCGCAGCTGTATCCCTTCTAGCCACAACCGGGGCCCTAGTGATCGCCTGTACTGCCTGTTGGATGGGCCGGCACTGATTGTCACAGTCAAGTGTTTATTGTCTTTATGTTTTATCATCATTTTATCATCTTTATGTTTTATCTTCTTTTTACTCAGTTACAGTAAAAAAAAGTATCGATTTGGCACTGGCATCGTAAAAAACCCAAACGATACCCAACCCTAATCATCGGTGATCACCACGAGATGCATGTCTGTTAGAAATGTGTCCCAGTGGACACATAACTTGCTCTGGTGTCATGCTGGCCTGTCTCTGATGTCCAAAAAGTCTCACAACAGTGAAGCAGCCGTGAGTGATGAGCAGCTCAGTATTATAAATGCATGTTCATAATGTCTTATTTTAAAACTGTATCAATTTCTCTTTCTTTAAGCTGTGTTTTGGGGAAATTGTTTCCTTGTAATTTCTCCAGAGTTTCTCCTCATGTTTTTTGTAAGTTTAAAGTGCAAACAGTATTGTGCCATCAATGTTGTTTATGGTCTTTTGCGGTCGGGGTCAAGGTTCAGTATCCTGTGGGTTTTATTTGCAACAAACCCAGCTACCAACTTTCAGTTTGTTTTCTGCTGTTTTCTGATTCAATCTACTGAATATGAGAACTGAGAAGCTAAAAACATTTCCTTCTCTCTAAAAAAAAAATGTCACTCTTTTATTTAACAAATCTGATCATTATTCAAGCTTAAAACATGTACTCAGCGGCTGTACAAAACATATCATAATCCATCTACTCATTTACATTCAGGCTCATAAATTCACATCGACCAGAATATCAAAGGAAGTTCATAGCTCAGTAATTAGAATAAAAATTTATTTTTAAAATATTGAGCACACCAATTTTAATGTGTACCAACACATTTAAAAATATATAAATGTAAAAACAATGCAAGGTGTATAAAACAGTTGTACACCAATAGGTGGCGCAAGTGGACTATTTATTTGACATCAGTTATTCATCAAAAGTCATCACAAATGCAGGTGAAACATTGTGAACAATTAAAAGTGATTGTTATTGTACAACAAATGCAGATAAACTCAAAATACAATTCACATTATGTAAGACTGGCATTTTGAAATTGGAGTAAAAAATTATGCAGGTTATATTTTGATTTAAATATGTAATGCAGCCCAGTGTTTTATTTTTTTAACATGTTTCTCGATTCGTATTTCTGGCACAGACCTGTAAACAGTCATTTACGTACAGTATGTAAGGCGCTTTATTTTTATTTTCATAAACATGGTTTACCTAAAACCAGGAGCAAAAAGTAAAATGTTCAATTGAAACAATTGAGACTAGAACTCCAAAAGAGATTTTTGTCCAAATTCTTAGATTTTCTTGAATTTAAACTGTTTTATTCTGCATCAAATTGTCAATAATTATTTTTTTAAAAATGAGAACCACCATCTTATGTTATTATCTAAATAAAGTCTGTATGTCTACACACAGGTATGAAGCATGAGAATTATACTCACCATGAAAAAGTTTGACCTTATCTGTGATTCTCTTTTGGATGTAATGTGTGTTTTGTGTTGTGTTTGTCTTTTATAGGACTTTGTACTGACTGACTGCAAACATTAACAACTGCAGCTATTTCAGGATACCACTTAATTACTGGAGAGCTATTAAACCATTTGTCTGACACAATATGTCAAGTATTTTTTTATGAAATGTAGCCTACATTAATAAGTATCTACTATCCATGGTTCGTCTTTGAGGGTGACATGCTTCATCAGATGAAGTGAGGGAGGCTGCCTCCTAGGATAGTGCTAAGTCTGTTGCCCCTCCCTTAATAGAATGGGCACTAAAATAGGGTTTCTAACTCTCCTTTACAAGAAAACAGTGTTTGGGTTGCCTCCCCTTAATTTAGGGTTTTAAGTTAGGCAATGCTCCTGTAACTTTCCATTAGGTAGCTTCTCTTTGAGGTTCCCTGTTGATGTAGCAGCTTCATCAGAGTTGATAGCTGTCTGAAGACAGTTCTGTTAGATAAGCTGCCTTTTAGCCTTAAATTATATTTGAATGAGATGTCTCTTCCAAAATGGAATGTGCACTAAAGTAGGGTTCTTTAAAGGGGGCCCGGTAACTTTCCTGTTGAGGTGGCAGCCTCATCAACTGTTTGAGGACAGTTCCCCTTAATAGGCTGCACTATAGGCTACGTGTTGCTGGTTTCAGAGCAAAATGCAAATCTGTGACATTTCATTCATTGGTGTGCTTCACTCGGCACTGGAAGCACACAACACACCAAAATAAAAGCTAGCTGATTTTAGGATTGAAAATGATGAAAATTCATATACAAAATAATAATAAAAAGTAAAAAAGACAATGAAAATATTAACATTGTATTTTTTAAGGGTACTATAAAATATGTTTATTTTAATTTAATACTAATTTTTTGTTTAAAAATATAATAGTGATATTACACTTTATTATTTTGGTTATTATTTTACTATTAATTAAAAAAGTGCAATAATAATTAATTATTTCATTTTTTTATAGTTATATTTAATGGGTCACACTATTTGCAGTGTGAGCATCAAACCAAATCTCCAGGTGCTCTCTTGAGATCCAGACTGAAAAACTTATGTGCATCCCTGATTATGATGGCCTATTGTACGATGGCGTTTTAGTGCCATGTTAAAAAATAAAAAAATATCTAAAATCATGAGATTAAAGTCGTAATATTTCGAAAATAAAGTCGAAATACTACGAGAATAAAGTCGAAACATTTCGAGAATAAAGTCGAAACATTTCGAGAATAAAGTCAAAATATTACGAGAATAAAGTTGAAATATACGAGAATAAAGATTAAAGTTGTAATATTTCTTCTAGCCTTTTACGCATGCAAATTGCCCGGATTGGGAGCATCGGGAGATATACAAAGTCTCAGCTTTCAAAATCTGTCAGTTTTATAGCAAAATACAAACAATATGTATATTACATTAATGTGTTTTTTCACGCTCTTTAATGTGGCGTGACAGATCACTGTATTCCCTTCAGTTTAAGCGGCACGTGTGTCAATCATATTTTCGATTACAATAATGAGACATTATTTTCATTATAAATTAGGCTATACTGTTTTTTCATGCCTTCCGATGTTCCGTCACTTTTATATCTTGCCATAAACTTGAAATAAAGAGGAAATTGTATTTCGTGATAAAACTGACATAATTTGAAAGGTAAGCTGTGTTAGGCTATGTTAAAAGCAACAAGCACAAAATTTTTGTGATTACTGGGTAACTGGCGTGCTTTAAATTATGAATGGAACGGACATTAAATATTATGTCCAATCATTCACTGTATTAGCCTGTACCATGAATAAAACAGCTTGTGAAGTCACTTAATGTTATAGCCTACAGCCTACTTCAGAAAATAAAACAATATAACTTATGTTAACGAGTTGGAGTCTACGTCAACCTTTTGAACGTTTTATTAATTAAATAAGCTAGGTACATGTGAGGAATAAAAAGTTTGGACGCCTCAGACGTTTTTGCGGAGTAGGTGGTGGAATTTTCACAAATTTGTAATTTTCAAAATGTTCACATTTTGTTCACAAATCTATAAGTGTTGAAGGCTGGTGGTTTGATTGCTATATGATTTCTTTGCTTTGTACACGATGTAAAGAAAGGGGCTGCATCTCACATATTTAATATATCTAAACGTACAATTTTTATCCTGTATATGGGTGTTGCTTTTGTGGCTAAGACGATGTATACTTAGACTATGCTTTTAAAAGGTGTTACAAATATTTTTGCAGGCTTAAACGGAGATGAAGATATTCATGTTGCATTTAGATCTCCTGCACTTCTTCCAGTTGAACTTTTGACACTTTGTACTAAGTAAGATAAAGGTCATGTGTCCTGTCTATGTGTGTGTGCAAACGATTGCTATATAAGGAAGAATGCAGGGAGGATTTTATTAAATTAATGCAAATTGTATGCAAGGCTATAAAAAGTCAAGGGAGAGCTCCAGACGGGGCCGCACTCCGATGGTGAAGACTTACTCGCTGTTACTTTCATTTTATTGCTTATGAGTTATTGTTTACTAATAAAGCAAAACCATTACAAATGGTGATGCGTTAAACTTTTATTAAAACAAGTCTCTAAGTAATTTATTTTGGTAACCTATTATTCTGAAACTGAAAGACTTCCCTCGAGCCTCAGGAAGCCCGAACTCAGCTGAGCAGACTCAGACACCGGGGAAGGATTCCAAATATTCTAACCACATTTCCTGATCTCAGAGGTAAGGGCAATTAAATTGCAGCTGCTTATGGAAATTAGGGATGTGAATTAGATGTTTTCTGGTCCTTATTCAGGATATCAAATATAACAATTTCAATAAAATAATTTTTAGTTATTGCAGAATTTAAGTTATACAACATTTAAAATCCAACAAATGGAGGCAGATAGAAGTGCAATCTGGTGGAAATAAATAAAATAATTTGTAATAACTTGGTGTAGCCATTGGATGCCTGTGACCGACCGTATATATATATATATATATATATATATATATATATATTCTATTGCCGAGAACAGTGCTTTCAGAAATAATTTTTGATGGATATACTGTGGATGATTTGTAGATTTAATATGTCCCTTTGTTATTTTTATTTATTTTTGTTTATGACAGCCAATTCTAACTGTGAACAGAACAAGTGTGACCAATTTTAAAACCAGTCTTATACCCACACTGTAAAAAGCGATCAGTTGACCTTACTTAAAAAAAATTGAGGAAACCCGTTGCCTTGAAATTATTAAGTAAAGGAAATTCATGCAAAATTAAAAGAAAAAAGTTAAGTGAACTTGACAATTCTGAGTTACATTAACAAATAAATAAAAGAAAATGTGTTGTGGTCACTTTTTATTTTAAGTTAGACTAACTTAAATTCATTAAATTTTGATTACTTAAAAGTGTGAATCTACTTAACTTAAAACGAACACGTTAATCTGAGTTCTGTCTACTTAATTAAATTGAGGAAACCCGTTGCCTTGAGAAAATTAAGTAACCACAACTTATTGTATTTGTGTAATTACAATTCACTTGAGACTGATTTGATCTAATCTTATTTTACTGATCTCTTTCACATTGAAGGCTACTAATACAATTCTCAAAAATACAAAATTGTTCAAAACAGACGGCACACAAACATTTCTATGAAGAATTGTCAAAAGCAAGTCAACTCACCCTTATTTATATATAGCACTTCATACAATACAGATTTACATTGTTAAACAGGAAAATAGCGTCAATAATGCAAAAAAAAAAAATTGTGCAGCTCTAAAAAGAGTGTCAATAGAGTGGGGGAATTATGACGTCACTTTGTATGCGGATCAGCTGTTAGCATGAAACTGGTTCCTTGACAAAAAGCCAATGGGATTTTCCCATAGATAAAAGCGCCAGAACTAAAAAGCTAAACTTAGGCTATAAATGAACTACAGCACCACGGTCGCTCGCCTTCAGCATCACCACCAGTGCGCTCTCGACAACTGTTTCAAACTTATTTATAACATGTTCAGTGAAGGATTTACTGTGTATATGAATTTTAATCCACGCTACAGGAACCGTTTCATATAAACTGGAATAAATACAAAACTAGAGCCAAACTAAAACTGAAATGAGACATTAGTAATAAATAGTATAGTGAATAAATAAAACAATCATAACTAAAGGACATTTAAAGCACGCATTTCTGTACATTTTGAAATAAGGTGCGTTATAAGTCAATAAATCCTTGATTAATATGAATATTTTAATTAAAAACGTATCCCCGCGTATTTAATCTTTTAAATAGCAGCAGAGTGAGCGAGTTTTTGGATATGGTAAGATTAAACTTATTTTAGTGAACAAAGTACCACATTTCATTTCATTTTGTTAGGGTGGATACACACAATGTTATCTTATCCTTGCTTCTAGGAAATCCTCAATCTATATGCTTTCTAACAGCTTCATGTTGCCTTAAACATTTAATTTTAACGTGGCTTTAAGCACTATGCATCATTAAAGTTTCACTTTAACCACGTAAAGCCAGTAAATGTGGTGTTTACGTGTAATAATCATAATATGAGTTTACCTTATGGTACGAACCCAGAGTCTCTGTATCAGTAGGAAAGTGATAAAACGAGCTTCTACCCTCCGAAGACGTGTGTTGCATTTCGGGGCAATGCAAAAAATCATTGTCGAACAAAAATATAAAATGCGGGAAACTATTCATTGGTTCTTCTACAATGAATTGTATTACAAACTATACTACAACTGCAAAATACTAAATTGATAAACTGTTTGGTGTGATGACGCTGAATGTCTCCAACAGCGCCTGTAGTCCCATTTAGCAGCTTGTTAGCAACCGTCTTTTTTAAGAAACGTAACAGTTTAAAAAAATCACGAGTGGGGTGTAACTGGTGTGTTTTATGTCGTAGAATAAAATGTGAAAGTATCTTGAGCTTATGTGAACCACGGACCTTATTTAAGGAATTTAACCAAAATCCCATTCAAAAAACCCATTGACTCTGGGACGATGGAACTGGAAGTGCTCAAATGCACTCGCTTCTGGGTTTTCGCCTACAAAGTGACATCATAGTTCCCCCACTCTATATTTCAGTTAAAGTCAGTTCATCGTTGATTCAGTGATGTCATCATCATCCAGCTCATGTTCAAGTCTCTTCAAATAGTGTCTCTGCAAACAAGTCTTTAATATTCCCGAAAATTAAGTGTCCCCAAATAAGCAAGCCAAAGGTGACAGAAATGGAGAAAAAACCTTGGCAGAAAGCAGGCTCAGTCGGGGGGGGTCTCATGTTTGTTCAAACCAACCTCTGGCCAGACAAACCAACGTGGTGTTTGTTATCGTGGTCTTTGCTGAGGTTTTGTGCCAAAGGCCGTACAGTTGATGAGGCCTTCACTGGAGATCTGTCTTTGGGGCTCATCTAGTTGACATGGTCTCTGCTGACATTCAGGGCTATAGACGTTGTCTCCATCTGATCTGGATATGGACTGAGTCCAGGTGGCTACGGTGACCTCGGAATAAGAATGAAACAGACTAATATTAGCATAGATGCCATACTTCTTACGGTGTAACAAGTGCATCAGGTGTTACTGACATTGTTATTGTTAGTGAATAGGGCTGTTGCGGTTAAGGAATTTCCCTTGCGGTAATTTTGAATGGCTCAATAGCGCGGTATACGGTATTACCGCATATATATATATATATAGCTGTCAATCGATTAAAAAATGTAATTGCGTTAATCACAATCATGATTAATCACAAATTTAAAATACTAGGATTTACCTGAAAATGTGTTGAAATAAAGAAATGCATGAAACTAGTTTAAGGAAACAGAACCTTTCACACTTCCGCCAGGTATGAGACATAATCCTTATTATTCTTTTATCATTATTCTTTTGTTTTTATTCAGCCATTATCAGCCGGCGGAAAATGAAAAGTTGCAATTTTCTAGGGCGATTTGGCTAGGAACTATACTCTCATTCCGGCGTAATAATCAAGGAACTTTGGTGCGGCAGCAGGCGCAGTGATATTACGCAGCGCCTGAAAGTAGTCCCCAGCTATATTATAACTAGTTACCTAGCTGGGGACTACTTTCAGGTGCTGCGTAATATCACTGCGCCTGCTGCGCCATGTGCGGCAGCAAAGTTCCTTGATTATTACGCCGAATGAGAGTATAGTTCTAATCATATCAGCCTGAAAATCGCAACTTTTCATTTTCCGCCGGTCTTAGTAATACGATATAACTACAGAAGAGTCAAGTTTTAAATAGGACAAATATCGAAACTCTTTGGTCATTTTTGAACGCGATGCTACTGGTCTAATCGGATTCAATGATCTATGCTAAGCTATGCTAAAAGTGCTATCGCCAGACCCGGAGATCGGCTGAATGGATTCAAAAACGGTAAAACTCAACTTATTAACTCTGGGGGAGTTGGAGAATGAGCCTATTTCCAAAAAAAGTGGAGTGTTCCTTTAATGTCGGAAAGAATAAAATGTAGCATCCCATTGGTTGACAACCATATAAACATTCACCGCGCTATACATGCAGTTCGCTGACAATTCTGGAATTTCGGCCAAATACATGCTTATTTCACTGCTTATAAAACATACAACATGCTTCGAATGATCGTTCATATCTAGTCTACAAATACACTACTTTAGCGACAAGACAAAGGGATGTAGTTGTGAGAACAGCAATGGTTGTCCCTTCCACCATGTTTAAAGTTTATGACCCTCCCAACTCGGAAACGCGGGTATCAAAATTATTTCCGAATTTTCCAGGAGCAGTAAATTCGACTTGAGAGGTCGTTCACGTCCAATTTCCGATTAAGAAACTCGTATTTATGATAATTCCGACAGCATGTGAAGGCAGCATTACTTCATGAACTGCCCTGAAACACAATTGAGAATCGATTATCATAAACATAAATAGAGCTTCACAATGCTTAATTTGGCTTTTGTCAGACTGATATTTAGTCTTTACTGAATCATTTCAGTGCCTTTTTAAATCGCAAACGCCTTTCACAGGCTCGCGTGAGCGTCCGGGATCCACGACAAAGCCTATGTTACTACAAGAACAAACACTTCACACCAGTTAAGTTTTGAAAATATTAAATATATTTTTGTAAAATTACGTGTTTTAGTGACCAATTTAAACAACTAAAAGGGATAAACATAAATTTATCTCAGACAGTATCTTGAACCACCTCACGCGCAAATACACCAACAACAGGGATATAGCCTATGTAAAATAACACAGGGAAATTTGAAAACTTATTAACACAGAACAATATAAATATAGTGGGAAATGTAACATTACATGGACAAAACGACGAATACAAGTACAATTATAAGGCTTAGCTTTGGCTTAGCTCCCATCCGTCAAACTGTCAGGTTGTGAATGCCGCTCCCATCTCTCCAATTTATAAAGTGTCCTCTACATAGAATAAAATCAATTACATACAGAATCTATCGCGGTGGTATTATCTTCAGTCTTTAGTAATATACAGAATTAATATCTTCAGTCTTCGCGGTTGCTTGCAATGATGAATATTCATATTAAAAAAATTAAAGCAGCAGATAAAGTCTTAATTGTGGGTGGTTTTAATATCCACGCTGACAATGAAAAAGCTGCATTAGGATCAGCATTTATAGACATTCTGAACTCTATTGGGGTTAGACAACATGTCTCAGGACCCATTGTCGAAGTCATACTCTAGATTTAATATTGTCACACGGAATTGATGTTAATGTTGTTGAAATTCTGCAGCAAAGTGATGATATCTCAGATCATTATCTAGTCTTGTGTAAACTCCATATAGCTAAAGCTGTAAATTCAACTCCTTGTTACAAATATGGTAAAACATCACTTCTACCACAAAAGACTGCTTTGTAGGTAATCTTCCTGACTTATCTCAGTTCCTCAGCATATCCAACAGCTCAGAACAACTTTATGTAACAGGACCTATGGACTCTCTCTTTCCTAGCACTTTAGAAACGGTTGCTCCTTTACGCTTAAGGAAGATTAAGGATAAGAGTCCAACACCGTGGTATAATGAGCACACTCGTGCCCTAAAGAGAGCAGCCCGGAAAATGGAGCGCAGCTGGAAAAAAACTAAACTAGAGGTATTTCGTATTGCATGGCAGGAAAATACCCTATCCTACACTGTAAAAAAAAATTCCGTAAAAAAACGGATAATGTACTGGCAGAAAATTACCAGGACATTTTCTGTTAAATTTACGGACATTTCCTTCAACATTAAAAATAAAAATTCTGTAGATTTACATTTTCTTCTGTACCATAAACGGACAATCCGTTTTGCAGAAATTTCTAAAAAATTATAGCATAGGCCTATCTTTAGTAGCAAATAAATCCAGCATAATATATACAAATTGAACATGGTTTATTTTTACCTCATGTAAACATTCTTAAAAGTGCGTTCAGTAGCTTTTATTTGCCTTGTGAAGAGATGAAGACAAAAATATTATTACATCAATTAATTTAACAATGTGTTTTAGTTTTAAACAGCACCAGGCAGAAAAAAGAAAACATGAGCAGCTACTTGTATAATATTGGTGTTGCACCAAATAGTGGTCACAAACTTCACTGTGAAACGGTCAAGATTCAAAACATTTTCCGATACATGGGAAAAAATTAATACAAAGACAGGGCTGTCATTAATAACAATTGCTACAGACTTCTAGTCAATAGTCAAGTGAAATGTTATTTAATTTATCAAAAATGTGAATTCTGTCATCTACAATTGACATGGTACTGCAAAAAAACAAAACAAAAAAAACTCTTGTACATCATTTGAAAATAAAGAACAAAGATTCATGCACTCATGCCTAACATTTCAATGTGAAACTAAGAGAACTATACAATCTAAATTAAGAGCGGGGCTCCAAGTGTTTGTGTGCTTTTAGTATCTCTTGCCATGTGCCAGCTTGGGGAAACTACTTCTTTTTTCCTTTTGCTGCATGTTCAGTCCAAGTTTCATGTTGAGATTTGAAAAAAGCTCAAATTGTACATGGATTCTCAAAGTTGTTCATACATGAGTCTTGGAAGCATAGGTTCCCTTCATCTGAACCGTCGACCCTCGTTCAGGATTTCTTCACAGGAACACTGGAAATGACAAGAAATTAAATGAATGAAAGTGAAGTATAGAGTAACGTGCAGAACAGGTTGAGATTGAATTATCAAGTTCCAGTTCAAACATTGTTTATAAAATGCTAAACTTGCATTTCCAGTGGTCTCCAATTGCATCTGTCATGTGATCTTGTCAACAATGTTTTATGATATACTTAAAGGGTTACTCCACCCCAAAATGAAAATTCTGTCATTAATCACTTTTCCCCATGTCGTTCCAAACCTGTAAAAGCTTTGTTCGTCTTCAGAACACAATTTAAGATATTTTGGTCCAGAAAAGTATAAAAAGCATCGTCAAAATAGTGCATCTGCCATCAGTGGTTCAATCTGAACTTTATGAAGTGATGAGAATACTTTTTGTACACAAAGAAAATAAAAATAACGACTTTATTCAACAATTCGTCGCATCTGCGTCACAATAGCGCCATTTTGGAGAATATCCGCTGAACGCAAACTGCGTACGCTGTTCTGTGTCAGCCGCACCACACGGATACGCTGTTTTTGTCAAATAATGACTTGAATAAAGTTATTTTTCTTTTCTTTGCTCTCAGACTTCATCAAAAATATCGTAATTTGTGTTGCAAAGATGAACGAAGGTCTTATGGGTTTGGAACGACATGAGGGTAAGTAATTAGTGACAGAATTTTCATTTTTGAGTGAACTAACCCCTTTGATTATTTTCAACTAAACAGCAACACAACAAAATGCTTTATACACAGTTTCATTACATATGTTCCTTACATTTGTATGAATTCCAACGTAGGTGCCATCTCCTCTGGATGTTTTATGTTTAAAATAAAATGGAGAATGTGTAGCTCAGCCACAATGGGGGAGGAAATAAGTTCTTGAATGACAGCAATCTGGAATCACCAATAACAATAAAAAAATAAGAAATTATAAACAACACATTGTAAATTCAGACAGCCACTCCAAACATTGATTAAATCTTTCCTACACAAAGAACTTCAACAACAAAGTCAACTGAATAAACGACTCAATTACTAATTTTTGTCAGTATTGAACATCCCTAAAGGTAAATAAAAATGGAAGCATATGGGTAGCAAAATTCAATTTGAAATATGCAAAATGGCAGTGCATTGCAATACATAAAATGGCAATGTAGTTCTGTATTTTTATTTACATTTTGCCACACGTGTCCAAATTTTAGTGTAAAATGAAAATTGTTATATAATTTACATTTGCCATTTTCTACACTAGTTTTAATATGCAAATTAAAAACATATTTTAACACTTTATAAGTTAATTATTCACAATATTAAGTTAAAACAAAAATTATTACCCAAATTGATTAGATGTGTTTAATGTGTCCAAGCAAAAACTGTAGCAAAATTATCATTTAAATGCTGTTTTTCCTAAATGCATTTAGACTTAGGTGTAGGACACTTGGGATTGAATTTCCATCATAATACCGCATGATAATTGAAGCAAAATGCAGTGAGAATTTGAGGATGCATTCGGAGCCAAAGGTGCAGCAAAAGGGTAGCAGAATGCTGATTTAAATGTCTTTTATTTTTCTTAAATGCATTGACACTTACATATAAGACATTTCAATAACATTTTCATTTAATACAACGCAATGAATAAGTCAATGTGGAAAGCGTTTGGTTGATGGTGAATATTGACCTATTGTGCGTCCTGTTGCTGAGCCCCACCTAACGATTGACAGGTCAGGGGCGTGTTGCATTTTCAAATGCATTTCAAATCCACACTGACTTTAAATTCATAGCGAGGTATTAAATG
Source organism: Onychostoma macrolepis (assembly GCF_012432095.1). NCBI lineage: Eukaryota > Metazoa > Chordata > Actinopteri > Cypriniformes > Cyprinidae > Onychostoma > Onychostoma macrolepis. Next base: position 45,979,232 of record NC_081157.1, on the reverse strand, counting down.
AAAATGCAATTGAAACGTCTTATATGCAAGCGTCAATGCATTTAAGAAAAATAAAAGACATTTAAATCACCATTTTGCTACCCTTTTGATGCACCCTTGGCTCAGATTGCATCCTCAAATTCTCACTGCATTTTTCTACAATTATCATGTGGTATTATGATGAAAATGCAACCTCAAGTGTCCTTAAGTCTAAATGCATTTAGGAAAAACAGCAATTAAATTATAATTTTCAAACAGTCCTGACTTGGACATATTAAACATATCTAATCAATTTGTGTAATACATTTTCATTTTGCAACTTATAAAGCGTTAAAATATGATTTTATTTTGCATATTAAAACTAGTGTAGGAAATGGCAAACATGAATTATATAATTTAATTTTCATTTTGCACTAAATATTGCACGTATGGGAAAATGTCAATTTAAATACAGAAATGCACTGCCATTTTGCATATTGCATTGCCATTTTGCATTTCAAACTGAATTTTGCTCCCCATATGCTTCCATAAATAAAAACTGTAGTGTTAATAAATAAAACAGAATACAAACCCTTGATAAGAATGCAGGGGGTACTTGGGATGCACAATACAGCAGCAATTACGACCTGTCATTAGAAAAGAAAACAGAAGAAACAGTGAATGTCATGAACTGCTGTCCCTTTAAAACATGACTCACATCGACGCACATCCCAACTTTACATCAGTCAAGACATTTTAACTTATTTAAAACTGTCACTAGCCAAAAACGGTCATTTTGACATAGTTTTGTGTGCTTTTGTCCGTGTAAGTGCGAGAGAACTCGATGCTCTCCTGACGCGTGTGCGTTCACCGACAGCGTGCCAGTAACGTTACCGAGCAAACTTCTCGTGTGTGTGTGTGTGTGTGTGTGTAACAAACAAGACAATAAAATGTCTAAACCTACCTCGTTTGGCAGAAAAGTTGCGTTATCCTTGAAGAATTCCGCGATGTCAGATCTTCACCTAGTCGTATAATATCTTTTAAAGAATAAAAAAAAGTCGTAATGGTATCTTTTTTTCTTGACAATTGCTCTGCCAGCTTCTGTTGGAGGCACACAGCGCTCTAAACACAGCTGTACGACACTTCAGATTTAACTTTATCACAGCTGCTTAACATCACCTCAGTAACTTTAACAACATGCCGCATGCTTCACTGCACGCGCAGTAACAAATACACCGCATCAACAACAATTAAAAGTTAATAGACTTATTTATAAAACTGAAAGTGAGCACACTGTAACACGTAACTTACCTCCACGTCGAGATGTGACGGTGTGCTGAAAATGTCAAATGCGACGGCTCCGACATTCATTTGGCAAAGACAGCAACTAAGTTAACGTTACAGTTTGTTACATTTAACAAAATATAATTTACCACGGAAGTGTACAAACGGTTCCTCAAACCCGAAATCCGACTTTAAAATGAATTTTTTACCGAGACTGTCTCTGTGAATAATAGCGTCTGCTCAAGACTGTTTTCGCGCCGATAATCGAGTGAGCTTCTTGTTCCCACAATGCAAAGCTTAATTAAAAAAATACGGAAAAACACCTGTAAAAACCAAATACGGAAAATTCCTTCAAATTATTACGGTATATTGTACTGTATTTTTACGGATTTTTTTTACAGTGTACAGAAAAGCCTTAAAAGCTGCTAGATCTGATTACTTTACGTCTCTTTTAGAAGAAAACAAACATAAACCCCGGTATTTATTCAATACAGTGACTAAATTAATGAAAAATAAAGCATCAACAGGTGCAGACATTACACAACAGCACAGCAGTAATGACTTTATGAACTACTTCACTTCCAAGATCGATGCTATCAGAGATAAAATTGTATCCCTGCAGCCGTCAGCTACAGTATCGCATCAGATAGCGCACTATAGATCCCCTGAGGAACAATTTCATTCATTCTCTACTGTAGGAGAGGAAGAATTGTATAAACTTGTTAAATCATCTAAACCAACAACATGTATGTTAGACCCTGCTCCATCTAAACTACTAAAAGAGCTGCTTCCAGAAGTCATAGATCCTCTTTTGGCTATTATTAATTCATCATTGTCATTAGGATATGTCCCCAAAACCTTCAAATTGGCTGTTATTAAGCCTCTCATTAAAAAACCACAACTTGACCCCAAAGATCTAGTTAATTACAGACCGATCTCGAATCTCCCTTTTCTGTCAAAGATACTAGAAAAGGTAGTATCTTCACAATTATATTCCTTCTTAGAGAAAAATGATATCTGTGAGGAATTCCAGTCAGGATTTAGATCGTATCATAGCACTGAGACTGCTCTCATTAGAGTTACAAATGACCTGCTTCTATCATCTGATCGTGGTTGTATCTCTTTATTAGTTCTACTGGATCTTAGCGCTGCGTTCGACACTATCGACCACAACACTCTTTTGAATAGACTAGAATACTTTGTTGGCATTAGTGGAAGTGCCTTAGCATGGTTCAAATCTTACTTATGACCTCCATCAGTTCATAGCAGTGAATGAAGAGGTATCATATCGATCACAAGTGCAGTATGGAGTACCAAATTGAGAAACTTTTATTTAATGCATACACTCTAGAAAAAGATGGTTCTTTAAAGGTTCTTTACATGTAGTAACGGTTATATATAGAACCATAGCATCCTGAAGAACTCTTTTATGCTGAAATGGTTCTTTGTGTTAGAGCAGGGGTTTTCAAAGTCTAAGACAGTGGGCCTCCCTTTTGACACAACTCTCCCGATGGCGATTTTTTTTTTTTAAATGGCTATTTAAAATGGTAAGAACTGTCCATCCCAGTCAAAACAGTCAGATGATCTGTAACAGAGAGTGAGGAAAAATTTAAACAACGCCAAAATTTAAATATATCTACTATTGATTAATATGCTTACATAATTATATCCCTACCTTAGTGAGCGGTATGCATTTGTTTCCTCGCTGCGCAGAGAAGACTAATTCGTGGTTGTAGTGACGTCAGAAACAGACGAAGGTCATCCTCCACTTGAAGACGTGAACGATATTTGTTCTTGATGAATGTCATAGCAGAAAATCCTGATTCGCACAAATACGTTGAAACGAATGGTAAAAGTTTCCTCAGTGCTCTTTCTGTGAGTTCAGGAAATTCATTTTGAACAGAGAGCCAGAAATGTCCAATGGAAGTGTGTGTAATCATTTGCTCCAGTTCATGATTACTAGTCAGATCAATCAAAGCCTCTTCGTCTTGCATAGACAGTGCGTCACTTTCTGCTGGCTTGAACTTGAATGGATTGCGAATCCACTCATCCTGGATTGTCTCGTTGGAAAAATAGTGTGTGAATTGCTGACACAGACCCCTTAGGTGTTCAGCGACCGAAGGCTGAATAGGAACCACTGTCGGCCCTGCCTCTTGCATGAAGTCAGCCAGCGTAGGAAACATGTCCAAGCATCCTTTCTCCACACGAGTGGCCCATAGATCCAGCTTTCTCCGGAACGAGGACACTTGCTCATATGCCGAAAACACATTGCTGTCTCTGCCCTGCAATGATGTATTAAGCGTGTTGAGGCGTTCGAATATGTCCGACAAATAAGCCAACTTTGCGATCCAGCTCGAATCACTCATGTGCTGTGCCAGTGGGGACTGAACATTTGACAGAAAAAGTAGTACTTCCTCACGCAAATCAAAAAGTCGTGATAGAACTCTGCCCCGAGACAGCCAGCGGACTTCGGTGTGCAGAAGCAGCTGTTTGTAATGCGCTCCCAATTCATCGCATAAAATATGGAAAAGTCGAGCATTTAGAGGTCGTGCTTTTATCAGGTTGATAATTTTCACAGCTTCGTCGAGGACACTCCGAAGATCATTTGGCATCTTCTTGGCAGCTAAGGCTTGTCTATGGATTGTGCAGTGGGTCCACACGGCTCTCGGAGCTACCTCTTTAACCCTCGATATGAGACCACTGTGGCGGCCCGTCATTGATTTTGCCCCATCACTGAATATGCCACAGCAGCGTTCCCAGTCTATATCGTTCTTTCTCACAAATTCGTTCAATTTGTTGAAAATGTGTTCACCTGTTGTGTGGGTGGGCAAAGGACTACTAAATAGAAACTCTTCTTGAATGTCCATGTTTTTCACGTACCGCACATATGTTAACAGCTGAGCGCAGCTGGCCACATCGGTGGATTCGTCGATCTGAAGTGCAAAAAATGGGCTGTGTCTGACGCTGTCTAACACTTGCTCCTTCACATCCTGTGCCATATCTGAGATGCGCCGACTTATTGTGTTGTCAGAGAGTGGAACAGAATCGATCTTAGAAGCCGCTGCCTCTCCTAGCATCACGGAACACAGGTCTTTTGCTGACGGGAGAATTAACGTCTCTCCAGTGGTATGTGCTTTTCCTGCCTTGGCAATACGCAATGCAACGCGATATGAAGCTTCAGTGGCCTTTCCATTTAATTTAACAAAATCTTGCACAATTTTTTTCTGACCTTGAAAGCTTTGAAGTTTTCTCTGGAAAAATTCTGGAGGTTTTCCTGCTACCTCAACATGCTTGGTTTCAAGGTGTCGCCAAGTTTTATGCGGGTCTCATGCTGTCATTAGCCAAAATATCTTGACAGACCACACATAAAGGTCGTGGTTCATCAGCTGGTCCTGTCCACGTAAATCCTAAACTTAAATACTGATCATCATATCGTCGTCTTTTGGGTTTAAGCCCTGAAGTTGAAGGCTTTGAATCGGGTGGTCTCAGAAACCGCTCCATTGCATTAATAGGCATATACCTATATTGGCGGGCTTGCAAAACAGCAGCGAATTCACAGCAATGGCCTTCTGGGTGAAAAATGTTTCTCATATTTTTGACTTATTATTTTTTAGTATCATTTAAAATAAAAACATTTAAATATAATAAAAATACATATAATAATTAAACTAAATAATTATATTTTTTATTTATTATAATTTTTCCCCGCGCCTCCCCTGACATGCTGTGGCGCCCCCCAGGGGAGGCGCGCCCCACACTTTGAAAACCGCTGTGTTAGAGTTTAGTGTTCTTTGTTCCCACCCTTTTGTTTTTCAAATCTGTAACTGTCAAAGCACCTCATTACTGATTTTCTGGAGTTCAGTGATACAACTACACAGGCTGTCAACACACTCTCAACAGGTAAATGATTTCATTCTTAAATTTAAATACAAATTTAAGTTTAATATTTTAACTGGTTTCCAAACAAACATGTTCTTTTCTCTTGTTAGGTTTTTGGTCACATGTAAGTGTGAGCAGCTCTTTTAAGCTGAGGATACCTCTCTCCTTTTCTCCACTAAGTAGGTAACAGAGATACTGAATTTATAATCCATACTATTAGAATTGTTTTAATTATTACTTGGTTTTATAACTCTATCCCATTGACTTTATATCACTTTCTTTCTTTTAAGATTGTGAAGGGGTCACATACTGTCCATTTTTTGTTTACAAAAACAAATTGACACACTGTAATTCTAAACTCAGTTGTGTATTTCCAACGTTGCAGATGTATCACATCCCACAACCTCATCATCTGCAGATAAACTGTCACTCAGTCACACCATAATGATGGACTTAAAGGCATATGAAGATATTTCACTGGAACTTGGTCTTCATCTATTTTTTGTTTTTATTTTGTTTTACTTCTTTGTGTATTTATTCATGTTCATTATCAATTGTCATTTGTTAATGTATTCAGCTAAAAACTGTTGTTAAGAGCACTGACATTTTTGCTACAATGTTACATCAATAAAAAAGTACCCAATCCACACAACATTGTTCTTGTTGTTGTTTTAATGTAATATATATAAAAGGCTCAATACTGATTTTCTGGAGCTCAGCCATTCAGCTACACAGACTGTCAACACATTCAACAGGTAAATAATTTCTTTCTTAAAATGTCTATAATTTAACTTCAAATTGTAACTGGTTTCCTACCAATTTCTTTTTGTCTCTTTTTAGTTTAACAGAATATGTAAGTGTGACCAGCCCTGTTCAGTTAAAGATACTTATCTCCTCTTCACCACCACGTAAGTAACAAAGATAGAATTTATGCGAGATGGTGATTATTATTACTATTATTATTATTACTTGGGTTTATGCATAAACATACCCAGTCACAGCTATCCCATGACTTTATATCACTTTTTCATTTTAACATACTACTTTTGGTCCCACTTTATATTAGGTGGCCTTAACTAATATGTACTTACATTTAACTTAATAATTTGGTACAATGCACTTATTGTGTACATACATGTTTTTACATTGTACTTATATTTTTTAAAATACCTATATGTAATTACATCTGTAATTAATTTCTGTAATTACATTTATAATTACACTGTTGACCCATCCCTTAAACCTACCCGTACCACCAAACCTGCCCCTAACCTTACCTGTATCCCACCTCAATAGCAGCAAAAGTGTTTTGCAATAGAATATGAACACAATAAGTGCATTGTACTTATTTTTTGATGCAAGTACATAGTAGTTAAGGCCACCTAATATAAAGTGTTACCCTGCTTTTGACCTTCATGAACAATTGTTTTAACAAATGGAAGGAGACACATTGAAACTCAATTGTGCATTTCAGATGTTGTCACATCTTACAACCTCGTCATCTGCAGAGAGAAACTGCCACTCAATCACACCAAAATATGCACAATGATGGACTTTCAGGCATCATAGAGGTTTATGAAAATACAGTATTTCAATGGAACTTGGTCTTCATGACACTGTTTTCTGTTTCTATTTTGTTTTACTTTAAGTATTTATTTATATTCAATGTCAATTGTCATTTATTAATGTATTCTGCTAATAACTGTTATTAGAGCACTGTCATTTTTGTTACAGTTTCGCATGTCATTAAAAATAAATAAATAAATAAAAGTACCTAATTGACATGCTGTTGTTGTTGTTTTATGTAAAACCCTAATACAGGCTACAATATAAGACCAGGCAGATAGAGGGGTAAAAAACTATATTAATAAATCATATATACAAATAATATTAATACTATTAAAGATATAAATATACTAATGTACTAATATGAATGAAAATAAACTATCATTAAAAAGACTATTAAGGTCCTATATAGCATTTTCAAAGCATGGTTCTTTATGGAACCCTATAAAAAGGGTTCTATTTAGCACCAAAAAGGGTTCTGCTATTGTTACACGCTGAAGAACCCTTTTCTGGTACTGTTTAGAACCATTTTTCTTAAGAGTGTAGTCGATATAAAAAAACTGGATGGGGAGTAATTTCTTACTGCTAAATTCTGAAAAAACAGAGGTGTTAATTATCGGACCTAAAACCCCCAAATGTAATAACCTAGAACACTGTCTAATGCTCTGTAAATTCTTCGTCATCAGTTAGGAACCTAGGTGTGCTATTTGATAGCAATCTCTCCTTTGACAGCCACGTTTCTAGCATTTGTAAAACTGCTTTTTTTCATCTTAAAAATATATCTAAACTGAGACCTATGCTCTCAATGTCAAATGCAGAAATGTTAATTCATGCGTTTATGATCTCAAGGTTAGACTACTGTAATGCTTTATTAGGTGGATGTTCTGCACGCTTGATCAACAAACTACAGATGGTTCAAAATGCAGCAGCTAGAGTCCATACTAGAACCAGGAAATATGACCATATTAGCCCGGTTCTGTCAACACTGCACTGGCTCCCTATCAAACATCGGATAGATTTTAAAATCTTGTTAATTACTTATAAAGCCCTGAATGGTTTAGCTCCTCAGTACTTGAACGAGCTCTTATCGCATTATAGTCCTCCACGTCCACCGAGTTCTCAAAACTCCGGTCGTTTGATAATACCTACAATATCAAAATCGACTGCGGGCGGCAGATCCTTTTCCTGTTTAGCACCCAAACTCTGGAACAATCTACCTAACACTGTTCGGGAGGCAGACACACTCTGTCAGTTTAAATCTAGATTAAAGACCCATCTCTTTAGCCTGGCTTACACATAACGCATTAATACGCTTCTATTATTCAAATCCGTTAAAGGATTGTTAGACCACTGGAACCAGTTGAGCCCTTACAATCTGACATGGTTGCGGTTGGAATTGAACTGCGGGTTTCGTCTGGCCAGAGGAGAACTGGCCCCCCGACTGAGCCTGGTTTCTCCCAAGGTTTTTTTCTCCATTCTGTCACAGAGGAAGTTTTGGTTCCTTGCCGCTGTCGCCTCTGGCTTGCTCAGTTGGGGACACTTAATTTCTAGCTGATTATCGTCGACCTGATTGCACATATACTATTTAAACTAAACTGAGCTAGACAATGACATCTCTGAATTCAATAATGAAATGCCTTTAACTGAAAATTGAGTGTTTAATCTTATCATTATACATTATCATTATTGACATTATTTTCCTGTTCTGATTTTGTGCAGTTGCTTTGACACAATCTGTATTGTTAAAAGCGCTATATAAATAAAGGTGACTTGACTTGACTTGACCTCTTTTTCAGATGGGCGCAAGTGCATTCAACTGAATATTTTCTCAGTGTTTGTGAAATGCTACCAATATTGTTGCTCTTCCTGATTTTGAAGGTGATTTGGGATGTAGTAAGGTGAAAGGCAGTAAACCAGTTTTATTTTAGCTGATCTTGTTCCAGTATAGAGTTTCACATAAAGCTGTTCACATTCACAGACCCAGTTTCAACCTGCTAAAACAATTACAATACAGAATCAGAGTAAAACAAAACTAAATATGATGTAAATATGAGCAAATATCACATACTCATTAAATGTTAGTTCATTAAGATACATATTTAGAAGATACACATTTTAGAACAATAGAAAAGTCATCAGAAATATAAAAACAATTTGAAGAATGGAATTATGTAATAACTGAAAAATGTGAAACTGTGGTATTTTAGTTTCTTCAAAGTAGCCTCCCAAAGTAACACTTTACATTTCCTCAAAAACCTCATAATATTTCCACAAGATGATTTTACACAGTATTGGAGTTACTGTTGCTGACTGCTTTTCTGAGCTATGACAACCGTTTATATATAATAAAAACAATAATAATGCGAAATATAGTTTTGTTAAGAAATAAAGAAATACATAAGCATAATTATATATTTGTCCTCAAAACTAGCATTTAAGCATAAGCCTTCAGCTCAAAAGGTTTTCAACATCATGAGAAAGCATTTTTGAATGATGTGCATGTATATGTAATCACATATGGGATTATTAAGCACTAGTCAGATCATTTCATGTTCAAGGACACATTGCCTCTTTTCATCTGCAGACTGTATGGTCAGTCTGTAATGCAGTAAATTACTGTGCACGTCAGATGTAGACAAAATCACTGTGATCAGTAAGTGGGGTGCTTATTGTGACCTTGATCTTAGCACTACATGGCTTTCCATCTGCATCTTTCCCCTCCCATTTCACTTTCCTTTTACTGTCTATCTCTCCCTCAGTGCAGCTGCTTTCTGTGAACCTCAGACCAGAGTCTGTCTCAATCTGTTTGATTGGCACGCTGTATTTTTTTAGCTCATTATCGTCTTTTGATTGATTGTTTTTTACTTTTGATTCATTGTTTTTGTTTTTTGATTGGCTGTTTTTGTTTTTTGATTGACTGTTTTTGTTTTCTGATTGATCATTTTTATCTTCTGGTGTCTCATTGGGCATCTCGTAGCATTCCAGTTCTACTTTCCCATTAATATGCTCCACAATTATCACCTTAAAGAAGTGAGTTGGCACTACTTTCGATTTCCAAATCTTCAATTTATTTCCCTTTTTTTTATCATCACTTAGTAGGTAAAGTGGTCCAGAATATACATGAACATTACTGATATCATTTTGACTGTATAATTTCTTCTTACAATGATCCTCCAATTTTTTCCACAGGCCTTGGTTAAAAGAAGGAACCTGTGGTGCTATGTTGCTGAGGAAAAAAGTGTCCTCATAGGCTTCCTGACACCACTTGTGACTGGCAGCAGATGCAAGATGACCTCGTTCATAGTCACTTTCATTACATTCTTCTGTGTTCTTAGCTGCTTCGTAAAGTTGTGAAGTGGTGTCATCTTTATATTTGAAAGAGTTTTTGTTACGTGATCCAGTAGCAGCTACGTTTTTATCTTTATTTTCATCTTTATCTTTAGGAGGTACAGTCTCTCTGTTCAATATCTCATACACCCATGTAGCATTCCTGGTTTGATTGTTGTATAACATAACATACGATTTTTTTTTTTTTACTTCATTAAGGAAAGGAAATCTGTCTATTAATTTATAGGTAGGGCTGTCTTTTTCTCCACCCCCCCCCCCCCCTCTCTCTGAGAGGTTGATTCATTTTTAAACATGACTGAGATTGGGATAGGTATGTAGACACTTTGAGAATTACGTTTGTTTGAGCCTTCTCCTTTCTTTTTTTCATGTGCTTTTTCATTGCTCTCATCAGGCTGTGCTTCTTTTCCTATACATCCATTGAAATTCTGTCTTTTTATCACCTGCAACATTATCGCAAGAGACCAGCGTTTTTTTTTCAATGAGGTGTCATCCATTCTTTGCGTTTTTCCCCAAGCTCGTTTGATATCATCCTCTGGCCAGTAACCACTCTCCTTTTTAATGTCATATTTCTTCTCAATATTTGTATAAGTTTTGTTTAAGTGAGGAGACTTTCCAATATACGATAACAAATCATTAAATATGTCATCTAAAGTGAAATTAGGTGGTTCTCTTCCCCCTTTCTCACAAGTGGTTTTAACATTTTTATCAGATTCACAAGGTTTTCTTTCAAATATCATCTTGATGCAATAAGAGTGTATTAAAAACAAAGTTAAGATATGACGCAATCTGGTATTAAGACTTTTTCAACGTCTTCAATAAAGAATCTTCTCTTCTTCTTGGCTAAAATAATGTCTACAGTTCTGGGAAGAAAAAAAAAAGTCCTTAATTCAAGATTTAAGCAATAGTATTCTTAGAACATGACTTAGAAACAATAAGATTTACTCACATCAGTAGGATGTGTGATCTGTCGGATAACCAGGAACTTCTGCTCTGATTTGACTTCAATTTGACAACACACACACACACACACACACACATTGTATAATGTTATTTTCAAATAGAACAACATCAAAACCTTTTTAAATAAAGACCAAAGACATTTACTATTTGGCTCATACAATATTCTTAACTCACTCTCAAATTCCATAATTTTCGTAGGCTATAAATTCATTTAACAACACGCTGTCTGGTCTGAAATTTAACAGTAGAGGGAGTGTGGGAGAGATTTGAGTTAAATGCCATCTCATGTTGAAAGGCTTACAAAGAGTTTTTGTTCATAGAAGGATAATGGAACTAAACACACATACTTTTTAATGTCATCATTTCTCTAAAGCACCAGTGAAAGTGCCACCATAAATATTGTTTAGATAGCAGTGTGTAATTTCATCTTCTCTTTTCCACACTGCTATGCACTTGTTTATTTTTAGATTTAGACCTATATTGGAATGATTATTTGGAAACCAAAACATTTTAAAATTAGTACATTTTTGTAGCATAGCATACTTTTTTTAATCTTAAACAATATTCCATGTTAAACTACTAAGCCATAGATTTTATATATAAAATGTGAATTAGAGAAAAAGTAGTTTTGTTAACGGAATTCTTACCTTATCTGTCCCCTAGTTGAAATACATAGGAAATCTTGCGAACTTCAGTGTACAGTACAGATGATCCAGAGTAATCTGTGGAATTTAAATTCACTGTCTCAGAGAAATAAAAATTGATTCTTTGTCACAGTTCTCTAAAGAGGTTTATTCGTGTCTGTTCTCCAGTAAATGAAGCACACTAAGGAGTGTGTTCGTTGCAACACTGAAACTGTAAATCATTGCCAAGTTTCCAAATGAACCATTCCCCAAAGCTGTACAGTGCGTGCATAATTATTAGACTAATTATTAGATTTGCAAGCACATTTTACCAATTCCAACCCACATCAATCTAAGTGACTACTATTAAGTTTATATTTAATAATTTATAAGTGATATATAATTATACATGAAAGCTGGAGGTAAAAAAACAACAACAAAAAACCCTCCTTATATTCAAGTGTGCATGATATTAGGCAGGTTTTCTTTCACAGATAAAATGAGCCAAAAAATGATTAAACTCAGACTGAAAGTCAAAAAATATTAAATGCCCATGAGAAGGATGCAATACTAATGCAATAATAGAATTAGCAAAGTTAAGGCATGACCATTGGGCAGCAAAATGCTCATGGGGTCAGCTTGGTCAGAAAAAAAAAAAAACAGGTGGAGAAGAAAAGACACATGTTAACTGCAAAAGAATGAAGAATTAAGCTGAAGAATTAGGTGTGAAACCATCAGGAACCATTTAGTCTCCAGCACCACAATTTTCAAAAACTTAAATTCTTGCTACTCTTGAAAGACCAGCACCACATCCTCTTGTACCACTCTTTCAATAATTTATCTTCCAGAATCTGGCAGTAAGTTTTGGGAGTTCATTTTTAGTCCATTTCTGAAAGACAGACTTTTCAGGATGGGAGATGAACTAAAAAATGAGCTCCCAAAACTTCCAGATTCTGGAAGATAAATTCTTCAAACAGTGGTACAAGAGGATGTGATGCTGGTCCTTCAAGAGTCACTCTCAACTTATCTGTCCATAAAGCCTATACAAAATCAGTCTTCATGTATTTCACAACACTTCAGCATGTTATTCTTATTAAGTGAGGGTTATTTTTTAGCATTTTTTACCCAAGCAAGGTCTCTGAGAACCTGACACATTGCACTTCTGGAGACTCCAGGAAGGTTGCAGTTCTGGAAAATGATGGCGCTGGAGACTAAATGATTCCTGATGGTTTCACACCTAATTCTTCACATTAATTCTTGTGCAGTTAAGGTGTCTTTTCTTCTCCACCTGTTTTTTCTGACCCTGCTGACCCAATGAGCATTTCGCTGCCCAATGGTCATGCCTTAACTTTGCTAATTCTATTATTGAATTAGTATTGCATCCTTCTTATGGGCATTTGATTATTATTATTATTATTTTTTATTTTATTTTTTTTACTTGGTCTGAGTTCAATCTCTTTTTTTGGCTCATTTTATCTGTAAAAGAAAACCTGCCTAATAATTCATCACACCTGAAATAAGGAGTTTTTGACTTTCAGCCTTCATGGACAATTATATATAACTTAGAAATGATTAAATACAAAATCAATAGTAGTTATTAAGATTGATGTGGTTTGGAATTGGTAAAATTTTCTTGGCAAAAAAATATGCCCATAATATCAACTTGCCTAATAATTCTGCACACAGTGTATATACCATCAGTTTATATCCTACAGAATTTGGTATTCAAATATTACTATAAATACATTAAGATAATTTAAAATGCACAACATGAAATGCACAATGCATTCTAACATGCACAACATGACTACATTCACACTAACAAATAAGAGTCTTTAAGCTCTGTTATGGGGAGGTCTGATAAAAACTAATATTCCAAGAATGTCCCATTAATCAAAAATGGTTAGTTGGGATTTAATTATTAGGAATAATTGTAATAAAAACCAAAAATCAAACCTGAGGAGATCTGTATTCCAAACAGCAAACGGCGAGTTTTCTGCTGGATATAACAGCTGTGTCTTTTTTTCTTGAATTCCTTTGCTGTATTATTTGCCGCTGTATTGTGGGCTTAAATCATTGTACTCGTGTTTTGCAAGATGCATGACAGCCAATCAGAAAAAAAAATTGTATGCTACAGAGATATCAGATTTCTGCTCTCTCTTTCTAGAAAATCACATGACTTTCAAGAAAACGACCAGAGGGTCGGGGTGGGGCGGGGGACTTTATGGCTGTGTTCGAAATGCCATACTATCATACTACTCTTTCTATTTCTGCAGTATCCAGTATGTATGCTGCGCATAGTATGCAAATTTTCTGTATGCATGGAATACCCGGATGATCTACTATCTTTGCCAAAATCTGCTAAATATAACTCAAATACACTGAAATCAGTACAGAAGCTGTGTTCCGAATGGCATACTATCATACAACTCCTACTATATTGCAGTATGCTGTGTGAATACTGTGAATAGTATGTGAATTTTCTGTATGCATGGAATGCCCGGATTACCTGCTACATTTGCTAAAATTTGATGTATGCATCTGAAGACGCTGCATGGGAAAACAACGCGCTCCACGTGACGTTTCATCTTCAAACGCGTGAGTGAACTGGAGGCGGGGAATAGTTATAAATGTAAGACTTGTATATGTACGTATATACATGTAAACTACAAACCATCGCTGTAAAAACAATATCATTAGTAGGACATAAATTGTACTTTAATCTCTGCGGCACTTTTCCGATCAAGTCAAATCACGTCACCTTTATCTCTGTAGCGCTTTATACATTGCTTCAAAGATATTAAATAGTAAAATTAATATTGCAGTAATATAATATATAAATAAAGTTAATATTTCAATTATGCAAACATAATTAAATTCTGCTTAAGCAGCTCTAAAAAGAAATGGAATGTATTTACTCTAAGGACAAATAGACCAATTTGTTAGCCGAGGCTTTTTACATTAACTCCGCCCACCAAAGCCTGACTGCGATAAACAGTGCGGACTGACCGTATCAGTGGCGCAGTGAGTAAAAGACGTGAAGTGTGTGCTGTTGATGCGAGCGATCCGAGTTCGAGTCTGCCTTTTGTCAATCTCGTGCAACTCAGTTTCCCATCACATACCAGATCAGAAAGGCATTTGTTTTCAATAAAAAATTAAGTAAATATTTGAAAAGTGGAAATTAAATGCCTCATTAATACCACTGTTTAGCTGTAGGTAGGTTTTTGTCCCAGTAAAGTGGCGTTCATCAAATAAAATGTATGATAATTTACGCTCAATAAGTTATTGCACACTGTTTTATAATGTACTACAGTGCTGAAGTATAAATATCTGTCACCTAACTACTATTTACACACTTGTTGCTAAAGAAAATGCTGCTATTTTAGTGTAAACAGAATTTATCATTAGTTGTACTTAGTGTAACTAGAATATATCACTTTTTCCAATTAGTGTAACTGCCAAAAATATCAATGTTCAGTTAAAGACAGCTCAGTGTTGATTCAGTTCTGTCCAATAGCCTATGTAAAGTTTATCAATAATGAAATGAGTTCAATTGGGCAATATAGCATTGTTTACTAATATGAAGCCTTATAACAAGCCTTTGTAAAAAGAATAGTTAGCACATTTGTTTGTAAGGTAACAACCTTGACAGCTGTGCTGAATTAATGTTTGTGTTTGTCATGTGACAATTAAGCATACTACTCTGAAACATATGTTGCTTATTATATACTGTTTCACACACTATTCTTTAAAAAACAGTAGGCAGTATGCACTGTGTACTGGGCAGTAAGCAGTAAGCAGTAAGCAAGTATGCCATTTCGAACACAGCCTCTGTCTTCAACATGGTTGTAGGGATGCAGCGATTAACCGGTTTTACGATTAACCGCGCTTTAAAACGTCACGGTTAATTAATCGTAAAGGCTCTGCTACACCGAGTGTTTCTGTTGCATGGAACAGAACTGTTGAAACTTGCGCAAAACGAAAACAAAGTTACACTAGTGGTGCACCATCTTAAAATGCCTTGTTTATCCAACCTTGGAGGCTACTAGATTAACTATGACAGAGGAACCAAACAGTGATCCTTTATTTCCACCAGAGAAATGACTGAAGTCGATAGTGTGGGACCAATTTCGGGTACACCAAGAATGACCAGGGCATTATTTAAATAGTGCTGTAAAAATTGCTAAAGAGTGAATACATAAGGGATAATACACAGCTCGCCAACCTGTTCTCGCTGTGCAATAAACGATTTTAATGCACGATGTGAAGGTAAGGACCACCTGACGCGAAGTTCGGTAGCTCTAACATTCTGCTCGCATCAGAGATGAAATAGTGCGGTGAGAGAGAGTGTGTGAATTAGCCTACCTGCATCTGCGCGTCACTTTAAACAATGAAGATTTGAGTTTAGTTATTTAAACAGTCATTTTACCCCCTCTTTGCTGATTAATATAATGAAGCGATCCAGTCTCTATAAGCTATTTTATTAATGAAAGTCACTGGGCAGCGTTGACAACACGTTTCTGTCCTCCTAAATGTTTGTGTGGGCAGCTCGATCTCGATCTCTCACACCAAAATAATAGATATTTTCTCAAGCCATATGTAAAATCACATGAATAAAGATTATTAAAATGAATAAGTATGGATGACAGTTGATTACAATAATAGTTTAGTTTACTCCCCTCATTAGTAGGCCTAACAGTGCCCTCTGTGGAATAAAGTTAATATTAGTCTTATATTTTATCATCATTTTATATTTAGATTTATCATCCCTGTTATAGTATTATTCATAAGTCAATTTATTTTTCACCATCTTTCCAAGTTCTGTACCTCAGGTCCAAAAGAAATGTAGAAAGAATATACAAAATGAAAACACCAAATACGTTTGTGATCTATTTCCATTCGTTATTTTCAAAAGGGAAATACTGACATGGATGTTTACAGAGCAGAGGTCACGTTTTTTAATTCCAATAGGAGAGATTTTTTGTGTGCTGTATTATTGGTTACTGTGTTATTTCTGTTTCAAAAGACAGCAATCAATAACACTTTAATATCTAAAGACTGTTTATGTGATTTTATGTTGTGAAATGAATACATGCATAATAATCGTGTAACCGTGATTATTCCTCAGACTATAATTGTACCAACAAAATCTATAATCGTTGCATCCCTACTGACAATATATAGCTACACTGTAAAAAGTGAAAGTTGACTAAACTTAAAAAAATTGAGGAAACCCATTGCCTTAAAATTATTAAGTACATAATAATTTTTTTTTAAGTTAAGTGAACTTGACAATTCAATTAACTATTTTTTTAAATTACCATTTACTTAAAAATTTTAAGGCAACGAGTTTCCTAAATTTTTTTAAGTTAAGTCAACTTTCACTTTTTACAGTGTATATAATGATACATACATATATATTAAGAAATGAAGACAAAGATAAATCTAATATTCATAATGTTTGATCCTATATTGAGTATATATTGCACATGGATGTTCCCATATGAACGTGAATGTATGTACACTCATATATACAGTACACACTTTCACTGAATGAGTTACAGCAGATTTCTAATTCCCAGCATGCTTTCTTCTGACTTTTAAAGGAGAGTAAAAATGTTAAAATTAAGTATTATTTAATGTGTTTTTGCACAGTATTAATATAGGGGGAGATCTGTTAGTGTTTAATGTTGTATTAATTTGAAATTTCAAAGGGTTTCTGATAAATTTATACTCTCCTTTAACAGTTTCTTGTATGTGTAAGTTTGTGGGGTGCTGAGCTTGAGCGCACTGGTGCCGTTGTACTGTGGCTGCCGTCACACCATCCAGGTGGATGCTGCACACTAGTGGTGGTTGAGGAGAGAATAACCCCCCACCCCCCACATGATTGTAAAGCGCTTTGGGTGTACAGCTATACACAATAAAGTGCTATATAAGTGCATCATTCATTCATTCAAAACAATATTAATGGTGACATTTTCACTGGGGGTTTATAGAAATTAGGACATTAAAAAGTATGTATGTTTAATCTCTCATCTAACAGAAAAACTCTTTTATAAACCTTTCAAAACGATGATATTTAGGTCTAAAATCTCTCCCACACTGTCATTGCATGTCATACCACAAACAGGGAAAGTGAAATTACACACCGTTGGAAAATCACTTATATGGGCATTTCACTGGGATTTCATGGAATTTAGTTTATGAAATGTCAAATTATTTTATGCTTAATAACTTTTAGGAGTTTCTAGGAGTCAACTATCAGAACACAATGTTATTTTAATAATAAAAAAAGTCTTGAAATTGTTGTTTTATAATAATAAAAAAATGTAAAATACTTTATAAAGTATATTATAAAATCAGTTTTTCTGTTTTGCATGTGTGCCTTTCTATGTGTGTTTGTTGTGAGCAACAGAACTGACATAAAATCAGAGCAGCAGAAGTTTGTTTGATGTGACAGATCTCAGTTTGTTGATGTGAGTAAATCTTTCTTTCTCTGGTGGATAAACTAAAGTCCTGAAATTAAGCAGAATTATGACACAGTTTTTTTTTTTTTTCCAGAAGAATCCATTATATATAACCAAGACACTTGGTTATAGGTGAAGACATAACAACACCAGACTGATCATTTTGCAGGTGGTAAAAAGTTCAGTTTGCAATTCGTGTAAACAAAATACAGCACAGAAGAATCGTCATGCTACACCTGATGAACAAGGCTGTGAAACGACACCAAACTCAGAAGACAGATCATTTCAAAGCAAAGCTGAACTGGAGACAGTGGGAGCTGCTGGAGGAGTTGAGCAGCATTCTAGAAGAAATCAACCAACGTGTAGCTATCCCAGGCAAACAGGTAGTGTCAATCAGGTCGGGCTTGGGAAACAGTTTCTGGCTAGGAGACAAGCCACTGGGAATCGTGCCCGCAATGGCGAGACCATGACATTAGGAAGTGAAGAAAATATGAATAGTGTACATGAAACCTTCTACATACGTATCCCACTCTCAGTAATATGTGTCACAGTGAAGATGTTATAGGAGGCTTTCATCCTGCAAATGTCAGATCTCCCTATAAATTAATAAATGGATTTCCTTCATACAATATATGGAAAAGAAAATCTTACGCCATGTCATTTGACAATGAAACCAATAATGCTAAATGGGTGTACAACTCTGAAATGTCAGTATATCACAAAGGTCATCTTGCTGCAGCTACCAATCACAGGTGGTGTCTGGAAGCATATAATGATGCTAATTTGTTCAGCAACATGATACCACAGGATGAAAGATTAAACAGGGGCATATGGAGAGGGTTGGAGAAAAGATGTCGAGATATGATTACACATCCACAAAGATGTTTACAGATCCACAGCATCCATGTGTACACTGGACCACTTTACCTGAGAAGAGTAAACAATGCTGATGTCCGTGTGCCTAATACAAGTGAAATGGACCATTTTGGAAGGAAAATAATCCCAATTTACCTCTTATTAGTAGTAGAAGAGACAGAATGCTATGTGATACCCAATGAGGAACTACATGAAGGCTTGCATAAATACAAGCTGAACATTGAAGATATTGAGACATTATCTGGGCTGACGTTCATAGAACGCAGATCCAATGAGAATGAGATGTGGTGACATTGCAGGGAAGAGGTGGAAATGAACAGCCATGTTGAGTTGATATGTTAGTCAAAATAAGCGCTTAACTGATACTGATAATAAGCTCATTAATTATGGTTTTGATTGCCTACATCTGACGTGTGCAGTAAATTACATTTGTAATATTACCCTGATGACACTGAAAGACTTAAGAGTGTGTTTGGATGAACTAAAGATCTGTGGATGAAATAAGGGAAAGTTTGAGTTTAGTTGTCTCACCAGTGCTTAATAATCCCATACTCTATGTGTTTAAGAAATACATAAGCATTGTATATTTGTGTACGAAACTAATTTCAAGCATTTAAGCATACGCCCTTTGATCAAAAGGTGTTTATGTTCATGAAGAACATTTTTGAATGGTGTATCTATAAACCAACCTGGTCTCATAAAAATTCGTACCTCTGCTCACTTTTTGTGTGACACCGTTTTATGTACCTTGCTGCACGTTTCGCCGCAGTTTCAAATAGAAATGTCCACTGAGAGGCACTAAAACACAGGTTCAATATGTGAACCCTGGCACGTTTTTATTACGTAGATATTGGTACGTATTGCTGTTTTTTTTATTACGATGCTTCAGATACGTATTACGGCGGTTCAGAATTCAAATACCCGGGGACTGTTCCTAAAAGTTAATGCTCTATCGTGTTGGAAATATGCCCTACACCAAATCCAGCCCTAAACATACCCGATAGTGTTAACAAATGCAAAACTGATATAAAAACATATTAGCTGATGCAACTGTGCCATTTGAACTTTCTTTTACGCAGATTTTAACTGCTTTGTCGAACCGTAGTTACACGGGATTCGAACCGGTCCGTCTCCGTACTCCGTGAGCTACCGAACAAACTTATCATCTGTGAAAACCCATAGATATGAAGCTGGATGTGTGTGATGCTAACGTTCAAAAGCATCAGTTTTCAAATCTCCCAGCATATTAATATTGTTTTGAAGTCATAGCATGATATTCTTCAAGTAATTGTGCGAAAATTACGCTTTATTAATCGCAACTCTGTAAATGTGTGTGAAAGTGTTCATTTATTATGGAAACTGCAGTGATATGTACTTATTGGTACGTATTTCGTGTCACGCTAAAAAGTGCACCCAGGTACGTAAATGCCATGAGACCAGGTATAAACACTAGGGCTGCTATTCTTTTCCTTTACAAAAACTGATGATTGTTATTATTAATAATACTAATATATTATCATTATTATTATTTTCTGTATATTTATTACATACTCTATATGACATTTATAGATTACATATTTAAATGTTTATGCCATTTTATTAATTGCTTTTCACTTTATTTTGCTTTTCACCTATTCTACTTAATTGAAGTTTGATATTGTTTTATATTTTACTTTCTTCTCCGTCCTTGTTTTTAAATTTGATTGGTTACACTTTACTTGAAGGGGGGTGTGCATAAGACTGACATGACACCTTCATAATCATGACATGACACATGTCATGATTATGAAAGTTTTTTATGCATGTTTATGACAACTGTCATTAAGTGTCATTCGCTCAGTTAATGTAAAGATGACATTGTTAGAGATGTCTTTGTTATGGGCTAGGGTTAGGGGTAGGGTTAGGTCAAATAATGTCATATTTGCATTAAAAAATGACATAACTGAGTGAATGACACTTAATGACAGTTGTCATAAACATGCATAAAACCTCCTTCATATTCATGATTATATGACTTATGCACACCCCTTCAAGTAAAGTGTTACCATTTGATTTTACTGTGCACAAGGTTATAAACTACATTAAAACAATATGAAACGATATAAAACAAAAATGTTACTCCTTAACATTAGACCTAACTCCAATAACCCGCCCCAGGAGCATTAATTACAGTCTCATCAGCATTTTATTATAGTCTGGATGGAGCTTTATGGAGGAGCTTCTTGAATATTATCTCCAGTGGATTGTGGTTCGACTCACCCTAAACACAGCATCCACACAGCTGGTGAAATTTCACACACTTGTATGCAAGTGCCAACAGCCATTTCTATTTGCAGTTTCTATTGTTTTCTATTTGCACCTAATTTCATTGACGGTCTCTTAGAGCTTTAGCTGTAAGCTGTTGTTGGTCTCTCTTGAAGAATCATAGCTCCCAAACCATCTAATGAAAAGGTCTATCTTGGCTCTATTTATTTCTGCAACAACTTCCTCAAGCTGTTGGAGATGCTCCCTCATCATATTAAAAAAACAGTCATTGGTCACCATCTACTGGGGTAATTATGTCATTTAAAGAAAGAATACTTTTCTATATTTCCGTATATTTTCCTTCTTCCAGTTTTTCCCTTTTTTTAGGTTTTAAATATTTAAATCTTCTCAATATCAATGTACTTTATTGACATAATTGTTTACATACAATATTGCCAAATCACCAAAAATAAAACCAGTGATAAGAATAAAGATTGGTAGTAGCAGTATTGTAAAAATTCATAAGATGTTTGATCATAAGATATGTGGTACATGTAACAATTACATTTCGATGAATTGCTAGTCATTGGATGTCATTAGTCAATTTCAAATCAAGTTATCATTTGCAGCTCAGCTTTGTTAGTACATTAGTTTTCAGTGGTGCTCGAAAGTTTGTCTTTAGAATTTGTCTTTACAAACTCTTTAGAATTTTATATTTCTACATAAATATGATGCGAAAGCTCATCAGATTTTCACACAAGTCCTGAAATTAGACAAACAGAAACCAATCAACAAATGAGCCAAAAATATATACTTTGTCATTTATTTATTGAGAAAATTGATTTAGTGTTACATATCTGTCAGTGGCAAACGTATGTGAATCTTTGCTTTCAGTATCCTGGTGTGACCCCCTTTTGCAACAATAACTGGAGGTAAACGTTTCTTGTAACTGCTGATCAGTCCTGCACAACATCTTGTAGGATTTTTAGCCCATTCCTTAGTGCAGAACCACTTAAACTCTGTGATGTTGGTGGGTTTCCTCCTATGAACTGGTGGTGATTGAGGAGAGACCTCCCATATGATTGTGAATTTTGAGTGTACAGCAATACACAACAAAGGCACTTTATATATGCCTCATTCATTCATTCATTCATTCAGCTGCTTCCTTCAGGTTCTTCCACAACATTTTAATTGGATTAACATCTGGACTTTGACTCAGCCAGTCCAAAACATTAACATTGTTCTTCTTTAACCATTCTTTGATAGAATGGCTTGTGTGCTTGGAGTCATTGTATTGCTGCATGACCCACTTTCACTAGAGATTCAGTTCTCATAAAGATGTCCGGACGTTTTCCTTTAGAAATTGCTGGTATAATTCAGAATTCATTGTTCCATCAATGACGGCAGGCTCTCCTGGCCAAGATGCAGCAAAAAGGGTCCAAACCATGATACTACCACCAGCATGTTTCACAGATGGGATAAGGGTCTTATGTTGGAATGCAGTGTGTTCTTTTCTCCAAACATAATGCTTCTCTGTCTGACTCTGGATTTGTGGAGTCCAAACTCTTTAGAGACGCTTTTGTAACCTTTTCCAGCCTTATGAGCAACAGCAACTCTTTTTCTGAGGTCCTCAGAGATCTTTGTTCATGCCATGATTCACTTCCACAAACATGATCAAACTTTGATAGATCCCTTTTCTTTAAATAAAACAAGGCACACACTGACACCTGATAGTCACCTCTGTGACTGAAAACACCTCTGAACAGATGGATACTAATTTCATCTCAAATTGACTGCTAATCCTAGAGATTCACGAATGTTTGCCACTCACAGATATGTAATATTGGATCATTTTCCAGAAATGATCATTTTCTTTCAGCATTTGCATGAAAATGTGATGGTCTTTTAGGTTGTATTTATGTAGAAATATATTAAATTCTAAAGGGCTCACAAATTTTCAAGCACCACTGTATACAGTGGGTACGGAAAGTATTCAGACCCCCTTAAATTTTTCACTCTTTGTTATATTGCAGCCATTTGCTAAAATCATTGAAGTTCATTTTCTTTCCTCATTAATGTACACACAGCACCCCATATTGACAGAAAAACACAGAATTGTTGACATTTTTAAAAAAAGAAAAACTGAAATATCACATGGTCCTAAGTATTCAAACCTTTTGCTGTGACACTCATATATTTAACTCAGGTGCTGTCCATTTCTTCTGATCATCCTTGAGATGGTTCTACACCTTCATTTGAGTCCAGCTGTGTTTGATTATACTGATTGGACTTGATTAGGAAAGCCACACA
Source organism: Onychostoma macrolepis (assembly GCF_012432095.1). Lineage (NCBI taxonomy): Eukaryota > Metazoa > Chordata > Actinopteri > Cypriniformes > Cyprinidae > Onychostoma > Onychostoma macrolepis. The sequence goes on along the minus strand of NC_081157.1, from coordinate 45,955,717 downwards.
CCTGTCTATATAAGACCTTACAGCTCACAGTGCATGTCAGAGCAAATGAGAATCATGAGGTCAAAGGAACTGCCTGAAGAGCTCAGAGACAGAGTTGTGGCAGTTGTCAAAAAAAATTCTGCTGCACTTAAGGTTCCTAAGAGCACAGTGGCCTCCATAATCCTTAAATGGAAGACGTTTGGGACGACCAGAACCCTTCCTAGAGCTGGCCGTCCGGCCAAACTGAGCTATCGGGGGAGAAGAGCCTTGGTGAGAGAAGTAAAGAAGAACCCAAAGATCACTGTGGCTGAGCTCCAGAGATTCAGTCGGGAGACGGGAGAAAGTTGTAGAAAGTCAACCATCACTGCAGCTCTCCACCAGTCGGGGCTTTATGGCAGAGTGGCCCGACGGAAGCCTTTCCTCAGTGCAAGACACATGAAAGCCCGCATGGAGTTTGCTAAAAAATACCTGAAGGACTCCAAGATGGTGAGAAATAAGATTCTCTGGTCTGATGAGACCAAGATAGAACTTTTTGGCCTTAATTCTAAGAGGTATGTGTGGAGAAAACCAGGCACTGCTCATCACCTGTCCACTACAGTCCCAACAGTGAAGCATGGTGGTGGCAGCATCATGCTGTGGGGGTGTTTTTCAGCTGCAGGGACAGGACGACTGGTTGCAATCGAGGGAAAGATGAATGCGGCCAAGTACAGGGATATCCTGGACGAAAACCTTCTCCAGAGTGCTCAGGACCTCAGACTGGGCCGAAGGTTTACCTTCCAACAAGACAATGACCCTAAGCACACAGCTAAAATAACGAAGGAGTGGCTTCACAACACAACAACTCACAACAACAAGCCAGAGCCCTGACTTAAACCCAATTGAGCATCTCTGGAGAGACCTAAAAATGGCTGTCCACCAACATTTACCATCCAACCTGACAGAACTGGAGAGGATCTGCAAGGAGGAATGGCAGAGGATCCCCAAATCCAGGTGTGAAAGACTTGTTGCATCTTTCCCAAAAAGACTCATGGCTGTATTAGATCAAAAGGGTGCTTCAACTAAATACTGAGCAAAGGGTCTGAATATTTAGGACCATGTGATATTTCAGTTTTTCTTTTTTAATAAATCTGCAAAAATGTCAACAATTCTGTGTTTTTCTGTCAATATGGGGTGCTGTGTGTACATTAATGAGGGAAAAAATGAACTTAAATGATTTTAGCAAATGGCTGCAATATAACAAAGAGTGAAAAATTTAAGGGGGTCTGAATACTTTCCGTACCCACTGTATTTTCAGGTCTTTTATTTATTTCTATAACATAAATGTGGCTTCTAACCTTTAAAACGTTGCATTTGTGTGAAATGTGTATATGCTGCAATGTTTTATAGAACTGAAACAACACTTCATTGAGTAGTGTTTACTTTATGAACATTAAGTATTATTACTTTAATTTTTTTTTTGTACATTGATAAGATGGAAAATTTCTTTCTGGAGTACTAGCCTGTAAAAGGAGTGTGGTAAGGGGTGTGTGGTTAGCGGAGTCTGCAGCGGGAGAGAGAGGCTGGAGATGAGCTGTGAGTAAGTGGGCCAAGTGCAAGATGACATTCACCTGCTTCTTGTTTCAGTGATTGGCGTGGAGAGATCATAAGCCACAGAGGGACAGACAGTGGCTGAGAGAGAGAGGCTGAGGACTCGGGAAGCAAACGGTCGCTGTGGACCAGAGAATTACAAAAGTGCTGTGAACTTATGTTTATTTGAAAGTGCCAGAGTGCACGAGTGTTTATTTTGTGCAACAGTGAATAAATTACCCGAGCCTCAGTCACGCCGACTCCGACTTCTTCCTTCCTTGCCTCGAACTTTGTTACAAGAATATTAATAATTAATAGATTAATTAATAATATTATACTATGTTTTACAAGTGTGTTCTCGTTTGTTTCTGTAGTAACCATCATTAAGATTCATTTGCTGGTTCTCAATGTCTGTGTGTCTGAATGATGCAGTTGTTTAAAACTGACTCACAGGACAGGACATCGACGTTAATACCGGACACTCGAGACAGGGAAACACAGGGCTTAAATACTGGGGAGTAAACTAGATAATTAATAAACACAGGTGGGACTGAATTAACTAAATGGGGGCAGGAACAGGAAAGTAAACAAATATGGGCATACATGAGGGAAAACTAAGTCAAGGGGAGCATGAGACAGAAAACCACAAGACAAGACAGGACAAAGGTCTGACAATATTATTAAAATCCTTTAGAATAGTTGATTGTCACGACACTGATGAACCTCATGCTCTTCTTTCACAGGATTAGTAATGCTACAAACTTACAAGTATTAATGACACAACAAGTTTAATATAAGACATTATATTTTGGGTGAGATCAGTGAATCAGGCCACTTCATGATGATTATATTTCCACCAATAATCGGCCAACTTCACCTGATCTCATTTTCTCTCTGCTTTCTTCACCAAAGCAAATGTGTTTTATAAACAGAGTTACAGCAGACAGAGAAAATAAGAAGTCAAGGATCAAGAGCTCAACCAAAGCAAACACCAATCACCATAATGGTGATGTCCATGGAATATTTAAACAAAATTTCAACATTAATCATCACTTAATCATCTCATTAACTGTGACCGTTGAGTGCCTGACATTCCACACTTCATTTTTCAGTTAAATAAGTGCATCGTCCAGATGTTTTGAGTGCATTTTTTTTATTCTTGGCATTGATTAGTGCATGTAACTGTTGTTTTCCTGTTTTACAACTGCATTTAAACAAGCTACATACTGTACCATCACGTATAATATTTATATACCACACCTTTTTTTATGATTTAATAAATTAGCTGGCAGGAAATCTGATTGTCTGGTAATATTAGGTAGCTATCTAACCTGCAACAATGGGAAAGTTAATTGGGGTAGTTTCTAAAAAGTGCATCTAGTACAATGTTAGTATGTGAAGTATTTGGGTAATTTGCCATATATGAAATAAATACAAAGTTGTGTCATTGATCAAGCTGAAGTCATCAAAAACTCACTCCAGCCAAGCAAACAAAGTGTGCAACCCTGATAAAGAAAGTACAGTGACCGAAAAAAAAGGCATGAAGCACAGAATGAACACAAAGACATGATGCAGAACAGATGAAGAGACAGAAACTGGTCTGGCGTCTCTATAAGTGCTGTTCATGTCTCCAAACACCAATGAATAATCTGTATAGTGAAGAAAGACTCACTTGTTATTCAAAAGACTGGACACTGCCTGCTGATGTAATTATGTAATAACTTGTTATGGAACATTAGCATGTGAAAAAAAAAAAACAATTGACAAAGGTTTGATCATGACAGACCCTGGAGAAACTCTGTGAGCTTCAAACACACTAACAAATGAAGGGCAATAAATAAAACACAAAGTGTCTTGTGTTGTTTTTCTATCAATAGATGTATTCTCTCATGTTCATTTTGAATGCATTTTTTATGTCATCTTGAAGATACCTGGATGCTCCTGTCTGACTTGCTGAACAAGATGATCAGAAACTGTTCCACCCTCTTCAAACATTTACCAAGAAGAGACTCTCATTATTATATATAGGCTATATATATATATATATATATATATATATATATTATATACTGACACTTTTTGAATTTCTGGACAAAATCAAGGAATCAGCAATTCGTGGAGAATGAAGAGAAATGCTCTAAAACTGTGTTTCTGAACAGACAGCAGGTCTTTGTGATTCTTGTGGTGAAAGTGAAAGTAAAGTTTTGATTGTCCCAGGTGTGTGCTTTGAGTCTCTAATGCAGAGCAACTCAACGAACAGAAGAATACAAAAACATTTATGTTTTGCAGGATATGTTCAGAAAAGTTACATTAACCCTTTCTACAATTTGATGTAGGACAAACACTGAAGTACAGAATAATCATGTGATTTTTGTGATACATATGGTACAATATCTTGGCCTCCTAAATTCTAACATATTTGTTCCAGTTCTCTATGAAGCATTTTTTTTTTTTTTACCTAAAAGCATAAAAACAGGACATTTCAACATTTCAGATTACAACATAAGCATATTATTAAATATGTAAAATAGGAATGAAGCAAAATTAATCTTTTAATAATTTCATATTCCTCAAAACACTTCCATTACCACTCTTATAAAGAACACGTCACTCTCTGTCATCTTCCACCACAGGATGAAGCCTTTTTGCGTCTTGAACAAATACAGAAGGACTGACAAGATATACACACTCACATAAGACTAAATAAAGTGCATGTGTGCAAACATTGCAGCTTTGGACAGTATAAATACATACATTGAAATTTACTATAAAATATACAACAACTGAACAAGTCTCAGTGAAGGACAATAATCAATAGACTGTTCACAGCTCTTGTGTGAAAAAGTGCAAAAACGGTGCAATGTAATAATGAATGACATTCAACATTTCACAGTGACTCAAAGACGTGTACGGTGAGTAAAAACAGCATTCCATAAAACATGACCTGCAAAACATGTACAGCAAGAAAAGACTGACTTGTTTTCTATGCAAGTAATGACTATGAACATGAAACACATTTCTGATCATGAATGCAATTATATAATAGTAAATATTTCAATTTGAATAATAATAAGATTATTTGTTTGACATATTTTTTTTAATAATCTAAGGAACTAAGGAACATATTCTCACAACAGTTAGACAGGTCAGTATAAACAGCTACGTAGGATGATTCATCCTTATGACGCCCTAAACTTGATAAAGAGCATCAAACTGAAACACTCCTCAATCAACATCATCATTTACTGGAGAACAGACAACTCTCGTTGGTGAACTGTGACAACAGAAATACAGCTGATATTTCTGCAAGACAGTGTATGAAAACTAAACAGATTTCATTGGAAAGGTTACTGGACCTTTATATAGTAATACTGAACACTGAAGTTCACATGATTTTCAGTGTTTCTGGAGGACAGACAAGGTAAGAAATCTAATTCAGTCCTGTGGACCAATAAAACTACCAGATAAAAACTACCAATGCCTTTGATCCCGTTTTATAAATAATATATAAGAGTGAACAGCTTCATATGAAAATAACGATTTAAAAGCTTTAAAACTCAAAAAGATATGTTCGCTTCAAATGTCATGTTAGTTAAAATGTTTTGGTTTCCAAAATCAGATGTACTCTATTGATAATAATAATAATAATAATAATAATAATAATAATAATTAATCTAGTAATAAACAGATTCAGTTTCTATGTTACACAGTTTTGATGACGTAAATATACACATTGTTTTCACATCATCCATACGCATTTCAGCAGGATGTTATGTAATCTATATGACATTTCTAATATGTTGATTATGTCATCAGTAAGTGACCAACTTCACAATCATATTTTCTCTTGGTTTTTCTTGCCATAACAAATGTTTACAGCATTAACATCAACCAGATAAACTAACACGAAAAAGTCAAGGGCCAAGTGCCCAACAAAAGCAAACACAAATCACTAGAATATTGATTCTTCATTATGTTAATTCACCCTGAAAGCCAATCTAGTTAATAATGTGTGAAGCTGCTGATGCTGTTTGTGGAGTTGTTTAATCATCCTCTTGAGAGAATTTTTCAGTTGATTTCATCTAAGGCTGTGGTTGGAAGTCACTTGTACTTGTCGTGTTTCTCTTTTCTTCAGTGAATTTGCATGTTAACATCAGGTGTTTATCACTAATGTGCAATCAGCACTTTATTAAACACTTAAGTATCTAATTAACCTATTTTTAGGCCACATTTTAGTTCAGGGAGCAGTTTTCACTATTGACTAACTATTAACTTTGACTTTTGTCTCAATAAACTCCTAATTTACTGCTCATTAATAGTTATTAAAGTAGTTGTTGAGTTTAGGTTTGGGGTAGAAATAAGGATCTAGAATATGGTCATGCAGAAAAAGCCATTAATATGTCCTTTATAATTACTAATAAACAACCAATATGCTATTAATATATATGCTAGTGAGAATGTGTCCCCATCCGAAGAGCAAGTCAACTATGAATACAGTGTCACGTAAGGAGAGACTCGGATCCAATAGCGAGTGAAGGAAACAGTTTATTGATAACACAGAAGGTAGAAACCACAACAGTATCCAAATATCCCGGAGGGACGTCCTAGCTCGTAGAGCAAAGGTCCGAGAACAGAAGTCCAGCCGCGGAGGGTAAAATCCAAGCAGGTCACAGAACCACTAGAAGCCGAGGGGAGAACAAACAAAGGTGAGCGAGAAAACGAACTGACAAAGGATCATGAAAGAGCGACCCAGATATAGGCAGTGAAATAGGGTGCAGGTGAAGCGCTAATTAGGAAACGGGTTGCCAGCAGCGGCAGAACCACGCAACACCACACACTCCCAGGAATGAGCACAGAGACCCATGAACCGTGACAGTACCCTCCTCCTAAGAGCGCCTCGGCGCTCCCAGAAGCGCCTGCCTGGCGATTGTAATCATCGATAAGAGAGTGATCCAGTATGTCTCTCGCAGGCACCCAACTCCTCTCCTCTGGACCGTAACCCTCCCAGTCCACCAAGTACTGAAATCCTCGACCCCTCCGTCTCGAGTCCAGAATACGTTTCACCAAATAAACAGGTTCCCCATCTACGAGACGCAGCGGTGGGGAACCGACAGGCGGGTTAATAGCAGAATGAAATACGGGCTTTAATTTAGAAACATGAAAGACGGAATGAACTCTCCTGTACGCAGGAGGAAGTTTGAGGCGGACTGCCACCGGACTAATGATCTTGGTGACCGTAAACGGGCCAATGAATTTGGGAGCAAGTTTATTACAAACGGTGCGAAGAGGAATGTTCTTAGATGAAAGCCACACCTTTTGACCAACGACGTAGACGGGAGGCTTAGACCGGTGGCGATCGGCTTGGGCCTTGGTGCGCGCTCCCACCCGGAGGAGAGTCTGTCTGGCTCTGCTCCAGGTGCGACGACACCTCTGAACAAAGGCGTGAGCGGAGGGGACCGCGACTTCAGATTCAGTACAGGGAAAAACAGGTGGCTGGTACCCTAAACTACCCTCAAACGGAGATAGGCCCGTAGCCGATACCGGTAAAGAGTTATGAGCGTACTCAACCCATGAGAGCTGCTGGCTCCAGGAGGACGGATTCTGAGAAACCAAACATCGTAACATGCGTTCTAAATCTTGATTTGCTCTTTCCGTCTGGCCATTACTCTGAGGATGATATCCAGACGAAAGACTAACAGTCGCCTAATAAGTGACAAAACTCTTTCCAAAATTTGGAAATAAACTGAGGCCCCCTGTCAGAGACCACGTCCGTCGGGAGGCCATGAATGCGAAAAACGTGGTCAATGACAGCAACCGCTGTTTCTCTGGCAGAAGGCAGTTTGGGCAGAGGGATAAAATGAGTTGCCTTCGAGAACCGGTCCACCACGGTCAAAACCACCGTGTTGCCCTGCGAGGATGGAAGACCCGTAACGAAATCTAGCGAGATATGGGACCAGGGTCTCGAAGGAACTAACAGCGGCTGGAGGAGTCCCGCCGAGGGTCGATTGGAAGTCTTAGAAACAGCACAGACAGAGCAAGCCAAGACAAAAAGTCGTATGTCACGAGCCATAGATGGCCACCAGAATCGTTGTTTAATAAGAAACGTAGAACGACTCACCCCAGGATGACAAGCCAACTTGGAAGAATGACCCCATCGAATGACGTCCGACCGTAAACTCTCAGGCACAAACAAAGCGACCGGTGGGCATCCGGGCGAGGCGTTACCCTTCGAGGCCGTGCGAACCTTGATTCGATCTCCCAAGACACCACAGAGACGACCACTTTCTGTGGTAAAATGGGCTCGGGAGACGACGGGCGCTCGGAATGGTCAAAAACACGGGATAACGCATCAGGCTTGATGTTCTTAGATCCCGGACGGTAAGAAATAGAAAAATCGAAACGACCGAAAAATAAAGCCCACCGAGCCTGTCTGGAGTTTAACCTTTTGGCGGATTTGATGTATTCCAAATTCTTATGGTCGGTCCAGACAATGAAAGGAACCCCCGAACCCTCCAACCAATGACGCCACTCCTCCAAGGCGAGCTTGACTGCCAGCAGCTCCCTATTACCAATATCGTAGTTGCGTTCGGCGGGAGATAAGCGGTGAGACAAAAACGCGCAAGGATGCACCCTGTCATCCGAGGAAGAGCGCTGGGACAAGACCGCACCAACTCCCTCCTCTGAAGCGTCAACCTCCACCACAAACTGACGTGCTGGATCAGGGGCGACGAGAATGGGGGCTGAAACGAAGCAGCCCTTTAGTTTGGTGAACGCAGCCTCGGCTGCGTTGGACCACCTGAACGCAGTTTTGATGGAGGTTAAGGCGGTCAGAGGAGAAGCTAGCTGGCTGAAATTGCGAATAAAACGCCGGTAAAAATTGGCAAAACCCAGAAACCTCTGCAGGGCCTTACGAGAATCTGGGATTGGCCAATCCACCACAGCCTTAACTTTGTCGGGATCCATGCGCATTCCCTCGGCCGACACAATGTACCCTAAAAAGGGGACAGACTGTGCATGGAAAACGCATTTCTCCGCCTTGACATAAAGCCCATTCTCTAACAGCCTCTGAAGCACTTGCCTGACGTGCTGAATGTGTTCCTGGAGAGAATGAGAAAAAATCAATATGTCATCCAGGTAGACATAAATGAACTGATCGAGCATATCTCTCAGCACGCCGTTGACAAGTGCCTGAAAGACGCGGGAGCGTTAGAAAGACCAAACGGAAGAACAAGATATTCAAAGTGCCCCTGGGGTATTAAAAGCGGTCTTCCATTCATCCCCTCTCTCATGCGAACCAAATGATATGCGTTACGGAGATCCAATTTCGTGAAAAACAACGCACCCTGCAGACGCTCGAAGGCAGAAGACATCAACGGCAAAGGATAAGTATTCTTCACCGTGATGCTGTTCAGCCCCGATAGTCGATGCAAGGACGCAGGGAACCGTCTTTCTTTTCCACGAAAACCCGCCCCGCCGGTGACGAAGAGGGGCGAATGATCTTGGCTGCTAGAGAATCAGAAATATATTTCTCCATGGCCTCCCTCTCCGGAGCGGAAAGTGAGTATAGTCTGCCCTTAGGCGGAGACGTACCTGGCAATAAGTCTATAGCACAGTCATAGGGACGATGCGGAGGAAGAGAAGCAGCTCGAGACTTACTGAACACTCCCTTCAGGTCGAGATACTCCCTGGGCACGTTAGACAGGTCCCCATGCTCACCCTGAAACACAGAACACGAGACAGGAGGACAAGCAGACAATAGACAAGAAGCATGACATTTATCACTCCAGGACAGGACATAATTGAGACCCCAGTTAATGTGAGGTTTGTGTAAAGTCAACCAGGGATGACCGAGGACTACGGGGACAGAAGGAGAATTAGTTAGAAAAATACAAATGTCCTCCGTGTGATTGCCCGAGGTGACCAGTCTTATCAAGCCTGTGGTGTGAGTCACAGGAGACAATGATTGACCGCTGAGGGCAACGACAGAAATGGGACTCTTAAGGGCAAAAACAGGAATTCTAAGTTTATGGGCCAAAGTAAAATCCAAAAAATTACCCTCGGCTCCCGAGTCAATGAGAGCCTGACAGCTGTAATTGTCTGAGTCCCACTGAACCTTGATCGGAAGATGGGTGACAGTGTGGGAAGTCTTTTCCGTAGCGAACCCGCCCGCCAGTAACCTCCTGTTTACCGACGGACTCCGGCTTTTACCGGACACTGTGCCACCATATGGCCAGCCTCCCCGCAGTATAAACATAATCCGCGACTACGACGTCTCTCCCTCTCATCCGGAGAGAGACGGGACCGTCCCACTTGCATGGGCTCAGAATCCGAGACTTCGTCCGGCGTCTCATACGAATTGTATGAAGAGCGATCTAAACGATCAGAGGTCGAGAGAAGAGGTCTGTGCTGACCGCCGTCGCAACCTGGCATCCACCCGGATAGCCAAGTCAATAAGCCCATCCAAAGAGGTGGGTAAATCCAGGGCATAAATCTCGTTTTGGATGTGCGGAGCCAGTCCGTGCAAAAACATATCCCATTGGGCCTCGGCATTCCAGCTGCATTCTGCTGCCAAGGTGCGAAACTCAATTGAATAGTCTGTAACTGTTCGGTGAGTCTGGCGTAACTCCGCCAAGATCCGTGCCGCCTCTCCCAGACGCCGCTCTATCGAAGACCTTTCTCAGTTCCCCCGAGAACGCCTGGAACGAGGAAACACACTGGTGCTTATTGTCCCAGACCGTGGTGCCCCAGAGAGCAGCCCGTCCAGCAAGCGACGTGATAGCGAACGCTATCTTAGATTCCTCTGTGGGAAATGATGACGGCTGAAGAGAAAAGTATAAGGAACATTTAGTCAAAAAAGGACGGCACAAATGAGGCTCACCGGAGTAGATAGTGGGAGGCGGCAGCCGAGGTTCAGCAGAATGGGTGGTGCTAGATGCATCTGGAAGTGCAGGTGGATTGTGCACAATGGACTGTTGTGTAGACTCCACTTTAAAACGTTGAAACTGAGAGGTTAAATCGGAAATCTGCGAGACTAATGTCTGAACGGCGCGGCCAGTGCTCAGCATCTGTTCCTCCTGTTGAGTCATTCTTGCGTTATTATTCTCGAAAAAGCTTCTTAGCTCCGTAGCACTCGCTGGATCCATTTCTGGTCAGTTCGTTCTGTCACGTAAGGAGAGACTCGGATCCAATAGCGAGTGAAGGAAACAGTTTATTGATAACACAGAAGGTAGAAACCACAACAGTATCCAAATATCCCGGAGGGACGCCCTAGCTCAGAGAGCAAAGGTCCGAGAACAGAAGTCCAGCCGGAGGGTAAAATCCAAGCAGGTCACAGAACACACTAGAAGCCGAGGGAGAACAAACAAAGGTGAGCGAGAAAACGAACTGACAAAGGATCATGAAAGAGCGACCCAGATATAGGCAGTGAAATAGGGTGCAGGTGAAGCGCTAATTAGGAAACGGGTTGCCAGCAGCGGCAGAACCACGCAACACCACACACTCCCAGGAATGAGCACAGAGACCCATGAACCGTGACATACAGAAGCTTTAACACTTACAGTGGGGACAAAATGATTTGATCCCCTGCTGATTTGTACGTTTGCCCACTGACAAAGAAATGATCAGCCTATAATTTCAATGGTAGGTTTATTTGAACAGTGAGAGACAGAATAACAACAACAAAATCCAGAAAAATGCATTTCAAAAAAGTTATAAATTGATTTGCATTTTAATAAGTATTTGATACCCTATCAATCAGCAAGATTTCTGGCTCCCAGGTGTCTTTTATACAGGTAAGGAGCTGAGATTAGCACTCTCTTAAAGGGGTCATGGGATGCAAAATTCACTTTACAAGTTGTTTGAGCATAAATGCGTGTTGGAAGTGTGTGTGCACATCCATCCTATAATGATAAAAATTCACCCAGTGTTTTTTTTTAAATCCCTGTTTAAAAATCCCTTCAAATCAGGCTGTTCTGAGATTCCTGTCAGAATGACGTAGTTCTGCACAGACCCCCTCCCACAAACAGACCCGCCCTGAGTGAGCTGAGTGAACTGTCATCCGTCTGCCATTTTGTAGACTCCGGTGCAGGGGAAGACAAGATGTCTCCGATTAAGCAATTGAGGTGTTCTGTTGTTGGATGTAATAATTAATATAGCAGTCGTCATTTACTCCCGACATCTGAGCTGCTGAAGACACAGAGGATTAACGTTACTTTCGTTTTGAAGTGAATGCGCTGATCCCCGATCTGCCTAAATGCGTCTATGTTCGCGCGAATCATTCATGATCCAGCTTCATTTACAGAAGGGAGTATAAGGTTTTTATAAATCTTTGCAAATCGGTATTGCAAAAAGACTTTTCATTAAGACCCTAAAGAATCATATCAACTTGTATAAAATGAGCATCCGGTAACACCTTTAAAGGGAGTGCTCTAATCTCAGTTTGTCACTTGTATAAAAGACACCTGTCCACAGAAGCAATCAATCAATCAAATTCCAAACTCTCCACCATCGCCAACACCAAAGAGCTGTCCAAGGATGTCAGAGACAAGATTGTAGACCTACACAAAGCTGGAATGGGCTACAAGACCATCGCCAACAGCTTGGTGAGAAGGTGACAACAGTTGGTGCGATTATTCGCAAATGGAAGAAACAAATAACTGTCAATCTCCCTCGGACTGGGGCTCCATGCAAGATCTCACCTCGTGGAGCTTCAGTGATCATGAGAACGGTGAGGAATCAGCCCAGAACTACACGGGAGGATCTTGTCAATGATCTCAAGGCAGCTGGGACCTTAGTCACCAAGAAAACAATCGGTAACACACTACGCCATGAAGGACTGAAATCCTGCAGCACCTGCAAGCTCCCCCTGCTCAAGAAAGCACATGTACAGCCCGTCTGAAGTTTGCCAATGATTCAGAGGAGAACTGGGTGAAAGTGTTGTGGTCAGATGAGACCAAAATCCAGCTCTTTGGCATCAACTCAACTCGCCGTGTTTGGAGGAGGAGGAATGCTGCCTATAACCCCAAGAACACCATCCCCACCATCAAACATGGAGGTGGAAACATTATGCTTTGGGGATGTTTTTCTGCTAAGTGGACAGGACAGCTGCACCGCATCAAAGGGACGATGGACGGGGCCATGTACTGTCAGGGTCAGGGCATTGAAAATGGGTCGTGGATGGGTATTCCAGCATGACAATGACCCAAAACACATGGCCAAGGCAACAAAGGAGTGGCTCAAGAAGAAGCACATTAAGGTCTTGGAGTGGCCGCCAGTCTCCAGACCTTAATCCCATAGAAAATCTGTGGAGGGAGCTGAAGGTTCGAGTTGCCAAACGTCAGCCTCGAAACCTTAATGACTTGGAGAGGATCTGCAAAGAGGAGTGGGACAAAATCCCTCCTGAGATGTGTGCAAACCTGGTGGCAAGAAACGTCTGACCTCTGTGATTGCCAACAAGAGTTTTGCCACAAAGTACTAAGTCATGTTTTGAGAAGGGGTCAAATACTTATTTGACTCATTAAAATGCAAATCAATTTATAACTTTTTTGAAATGCGTTTTTCTGTTAAATTCAGTGTGCACGAGCGGAGCAGATTGTTCAGTTAGATTGCTTACACTCATCTGAAAGTGGCAGCTCACAGTTTCCTAGTGTTAATCACTCAAATCTAGACTATCAGATCATATGATATAATTACAAATGGCCTTGGCCTATTAAATTCTAACACATTTGTTGCCATTCCCTCTTGGGCGTGTTGTTTAAATGTTTCCTTTTTACAGAAGCATATAAGCGTAAGCGTAAGCACAAGACATTTCAATATTTCAGATTACAACAGAAGCATATTATTTGAGAGTTTAACATGATGAAGCAGAACTGATAAAATAATTATAAAAACGTCCAATACCTCTCTTTTAAATTAAACATTTTGGTCCTTGCGTGAAAAATTTCCACTACAACTGCTTCAGTGTTACTTTTACTTTTTAACAGCAGATTTTGCTGTGCACAAACCTGTTGATAAGAGTATTATTCTCTGTTTCTACTGAATGAACGTAATATCTGAATTAAGCTGAATTTTGTTTTGTTTTTTCTTACCAGAAGTGTTCACATTATTTAAGCCAGGAAGAAGAGAAGATCCTAGAAGACGTTGAAGAAGTAATAACAGCAGATTGAGTAAAGAGTGCTTTATTCCTGAGTTTTGTTCCTAAGTCACACATCACAATGGGTTTTTTCACATGTGTACAAAATAAACTTCCTGAATCTGATGGAAATGGTGAAACCACTCTTGAGGAAGGGGAAACAAACCCACTGGATGTCCCTTTAGATGACATAGCTGAACATTTATTATCATTTTTAAATGGGTTTAAGAGCTTAAGTGAAGCTAAAAAAGTGATTGAAAAGAAATATGAAATTAAAAAGGAGCATGGTGATTGCTGGCCAGCTGATGATATCAAACGAGCTTGGGGACAAACACGAACAATGAATATAAAATCAAACAAAAGACGATTCTGGGCTCATGTTATAATTTTGCAGATTCTAAAAAGATTTATGGTTTATGATGAGTGTAAACAAAACGCAGCACAGGATGATCACGATGATACAACCAATGATATTAATCAATCTTGTGAAACAACACCAGGAATGAAAGAAAGCCCAGAAGATACATCATCTCAAAGCAGTGATAAACTGCAGATGTGGAGAGCGGATTTGCATGCATTTAAACACAAACTAATAGAGCAATCCAGTGCAGTATTAGAAAGTCAACTTTCAGCTCCTATCACAGATGTAGCTACATCACCTGCTGAATTAAGGAAAAATCTGTTACGCTCATTCAAGCAGCGGTGAATCCATGAATGCTGCTTTGGTGAATGAGAATGAGGATACTTTATATAACAACTGTGAGCTGCCAAAAGCATTGACAACTGTGAGGAGTTGAATTTCACAGATACGCCCTACCAAATAAAAACTGAATCAGAGAATGAAAGAGGGAAGATGGTCTTTGGTCAACTGATGATATAAATCGAGCTATGGAAAAGCAGAAAGCACAAAAGGAAACTCAGAAGACAGATTATCTCAAAGCAGTGCTGAACTGGAGGCAGTGGAAGCTGCTGGAGGAGTTAAGCAGAGTTCTGGTGCTAATCGCAAATCATCTAAAAGCGATCTCAATCAAGCAGGTAGTGCCAGTAAGAGCCTCTCTGGGGCACAATTTCCAGCTGGGAGTCAGGCCACTAGGAATGATCCTAGTGCTCCCGCTAACCAGTCTGGAACTAATGTCAGCGCAGCATCAGAAAGTGAAAAGCTGATGAAACCATTTGCATACGTATCCCATTCTCAGCAATGTTCAGCAGTGGATCACCAGTTAGTCAACGTGTACGTCACCAATTATCTCACTATAAATTAATAAATGGATTTCCTTCTGATACTGATTTAAGAATAAGAAAATCTTACGCCATGTCATTCGACACTGAAACCATGAATGCTAAATTGGTGTATGAGATACTGAACAGGAAACTTTAGTGGACAGGTGTGATCGGCCAGATGATTTTGGAAATGGCTATGTCAAAGGTCATCTTGCTGCAGCTCGCAATCACAGGTGGTGTCGGGAAGCAAATAATGATGCCAATTTGTTCAGCAACATGATACCACAGGATAGTACGTTAAACAATAGCACATGGAAATCCCTGGAGAATGATTGTCGAAATATGACAAGAAATACACAGATCAGAAATGTCCATGTGTACACTGGACCACTTTACCGGAGACCTATGGATCATTCGGTGTTGGGAGGAAGAGAGTGCCAAGTCACCTCTTTAAAGTGATCATTAAGGAGAATGTGAATGGAACAGTAGAAGAGCCAGAATGCTTTGTGATACCCAATGAGGCACCACAGACTAACGGCAGAAATGTCCAAAGGGTGAACATTGAATTTATTGAGAGAAATTCTGGGCTGATGTTCATAGAACGCAGACCCAACATGAACATGAGAGACTTTACAAAGTCGGTGATATTGCAGGGAGAGGGTGGAAGTGGAGAGCCATGTGAAGTTAATATATCAGTCAGAATAAGCTCTTAACTGACACTGATAATAAGCTCAATACAGATAACGATTCTGATTGCCTACACCTGACGTGTGTGCACAGAAACACATGGACTATTTTCAACCTTCTCTTATGAGTGAGTTTGAATGAACTGATCATCTGTAGATGAAAAGAGGGAAAGTTTGCTTGACTAAGTCAATTGTTTCACTAGTAGTTACAGTTTTTTTTTTTTTTTTTAATTGCTCAGACACTAAAAGTGATACTTGAGGCCCACTTAGTGGAACCATTCACTCATATACCAAATCTTTAGACCAAGTCTGCAAAACTATAAGCACATTACATGCTTTAAACTCAGTTTGCAGTTTGCTAAAACAAACTTTTTGTAAAACTCTAAACACAGTTCTCTACATTACACACATCATTCGAAACTAAAAGCTCTTTTGTTTAATTTTCGAAACACTGCCATTTTAATGCCGCACTCATTTACTGATGACCTAAACACAGCAATTATGTGTGAAAACACTTATACATCATTTGTATAAATTACTTAGTAATCAAAACTCTTTTTTTTTTTTTTTTTTTTATAAAGAAGTGTTTTCACCCCCTTCTATTTCTGTGTACACTGTATCTATATCTATAAAGCTGACTTTCTGACTTGGTTTATATGCATATTCAGTGTGTCTGTGTGTATATATATATATATATATATATATATATATATATATATACTGAACATGCAGGCCAAGTCAGAAAGTCAACTTTATTTCTAAAGTGCTTAATACAATATAGATTGTTTCACAATAGTGTCAGATTCACATTCTGCTGCAAAGCAGCTCTGACAAGTCAATAATGTCATTCTGCAGCTCAAGTCAGTTCTGTATTGATTCAGTTCATTTGCATAACTGTGTAAAATTAATCAGTCATACATACTGTATATACAGTGTATATGTGCATGTATAATATGTGGGAGTGCTGTGACAAACTCCTGTGCTCCACTGCACTCTGGACAAGCAAAAGACACACGAGAGTAGTGTTTTACATTTTTCACATCTGTGTGTAGTTTGGTGTGTATGTGGCTAATTATTTTATGTTTGTGTGTAGAGTTACAATACAAAATACAATTTTTAGAAGAGTTAAAGCAGTTTTCAAAGAAGTGTTTGCTTTTGCAAGATGTGTGTGACATTTTGCATGTTGTGTGTGTGTTCTGTGGTTTTGTGTGTAGAGTTTTGAAAAATGGAGCCATAGCTTCAAAAACTGTGTTTAAGCATTTTGAAAAAAATGTAATAATCCCACACTGTATGTGCTTATAGATGTACACCAGGGGTGCCCAACCCTGTTCCTGGAGATCTACCTTCCTGCAGAGTTTAGCTCCAACCCTGATCAAACATAACTGAACCAACTAATTAGGATCTGAAAGAGCACTTAATAATTATAGACAGGTGTGTTTGATCAGGGTTGGAACTGAACTCTGCAGGAAGGTAGATCTCCAGGAATAGGGTTGGGCACCCCTGATGTACACCATTCAAAAATACTTTATATGATTTCAAAAATGAATGTTTTTCATGATCATAAATACATTTTGATGTGAGTGCTTATGCCTAAATCCGAACTGATTGCACTGTGTATAATCATTTTCTATTCGTAATTGTTTTAAAGGGATCATATGATGCGATTTCAAGTTTTCCTTTCTCTTTGGAGTGTTATAAGCTGTTTGTGCATAGATGAGATCCCTGAAGTTGCAAAGACTAAAGTCTCAAAACCAAAGAGATATTCCTTATACAATTTAAGACTTGTCTACGCCCCCCTAAAACGGCTCATTCAAAGACGCCCGCACATGTCTACGTCACGGTGTGGAAATATTTGCATAACACCACCCAAATGTACAGGCAATGAAAGAAGGCGGAACTATTATCTGGCGCCATGTCGTGGAGTGCTGTGTTTTGTTGTGAAAGCGAAAGTACTTTGTTTGGGCTTCCAAAAGAGGACACAACTAGAAATCAGTGGTTCAGTTATATTTACCACACTGTTCTAGAACAGTTCAACCCAAATATTAGAGTGTGTGCAGCGCATTTTACAGAGGACTATTTCCTGAACCTGGAAGAGTAGCATACAATGCTGGCTTGCTCAAAGGCTGTTTCTATAAAGTGAGGCGATTCCAACTTTGCAAGGACAGTCTGGCGCTTCTGACTCACAGCCTGTAAGTATGTTTCTGCCACTGACAATTCAAACGCAAGTTTTGAGCTTGTAGAGTAGCGCTTGTTGTTTGTCGTTTCTCCGATCAGAAATGCAAACATGGTAATGTTTACGTGGCACAAAGCAACGCAATGCGTAAAAAGACAGTATAAGTCATTATAATCAGTAATTATGTCTCCACTGGATGCAACAAATGCATCGTTTGTAATGGCACAACGCACTGGATAGCTGGCCAATCACAACGCACTGGATAGCTGGCCAATCAGAGCACAGCTCGCTTCTCAGAACGATGAGCTTTGTAAAAATCGGTGCGTTTCAGAAAGGCGGGGCATAGAGGAGCAACAATAATGTACAGTATGTGAAAAATAATGTTTTTTTTTTGTTTTTTTTACTTTAAACCACAAATATTGCATACCAAATACACAAACGATTGTTCTTTTTAGCAACGTCATATGACCCCTTTAAATTAATCTTAAACAAATTTTTATATAATTTATTATTATTTTATAGTTCCTTGTTTTTATTGTTGTGATTATTATTATTATTTTTAATGACTATTTTACTTACTTTTATGTAAGGCACTTTGAATTACCACTGTGTATGAAATAATGCTATATAAATAAACTTGCCTTGCCTTGCCTAAATTCTTGAAATTATTTTTGTAGACAAACAAATAGTTTTTATGCTTACAGTTTTTTTCAACTGCTTACACACATTTTCAAAACTTTGCCTCTTTTTTTTCAAAACTTTACACACAAATCCAAGAATTGCACACACACACACAATGCAAAATGCCTCACATCTCTTGCAAAATGAAGCACTGCATTCAAAACATTACAAACACATTTCAAAAGCAAACATTTGCAAACACCTTTGCCATAATATTAATTCCTGCTAGATGTGTGTGTGTTACATAGAGAATTGTGTGTTGTGTGAAAAGTGTTTTATGAAATTGAAAACTGAGTCAAAGGCTGAGAATTAGTGTATGGTTTTACAGATTTGGTGTGTGCTTCTCAGGGACGTGCAGAGAGTTCTTCAGGGGCAGGGCTCAAATGTAAAATAGGGGCAAAAAATGTTGAAAAAAATTATAGGTCAAAAGTTTGGATACATTACTATTTTATATTTTTGCAAGAAGTCACTTATGGTCATCAAGCCTGCATTTATTTGCTCAAATTTTTAATATACTTTAAAATATATTTTATGCAATTCTGACTTATTATCATGTTGGAAACCTGTGATACTTTTTTCTGGATTCTTTGATTAATTAAAAAAAAAGCTTGAGGTCAGTTTTTTTTTTTTTTTTTTTTAACTGAAAGAAATTAGTTTTCATTCAGCAAAGATTTGCTAAACTGATAGAAACGGTGATAGTAAAGATTGATATTGTTAGAAAACATTTTTATTTTGAATAAATGCTGTTCTTTTATTTTTTTTATTTATCAATGAACCCCAAAAAAAGTATCATGGGTTCCAAAAAAATAAAATAAAATAAATAAATAAATGAAATATAATATATAAATAAAAAAGAAAAATAGGCAGCATAACGGTCTCCAATATTGATAATAAATTGGCATATTAGAATGATTTCTGAAGGATCATGCACTGAAGACTGGAGTAATGATGCTGAACATTCAGCTTTGCATCACAGAAATAAATTATATTTAATTTATTAAATATAATAAATTATATTTTATATATAAAGTATATTGCAATAGATACAAATGTATTTTAAATTGTAATATTTCACAATATTACAGTTTTTTTTCCCCCTGTATTTTTGATCCAATAAATCCAGGCTTGATGAGCATAAGACACTTTCATAATGCTGCATAATAATTGAATGAATGAATGAATGAATGAATTTATATAGCACTTTATTGTGTATTGCTGTACACCCAAAGCACTTTACAATCATGGGGGGGTCTCTCCTCAACCACCACCAGTGTGCAGCATCCACTTGGATGATGCGACAGCAGCCACAGGACAACAGCGCCAGTGCGCTCACCACACACCAGCTACAGGTGGAGAGGAGAGAGAGATAGAGCCAATCAAGTGGATGGGGATTATTGGGAGGCCATGACTGACAAGGGCCAGTGGAGGGAATTTGGCCAGGACACCAGGGTTACACCCCTACTCTTTTACGAGAAGTGCCATGGGATTTTTTAAACGACCACAGAGAGTCAGGACCTAGGTTTAACGTCTCATCTGAAAGATGGTGCTTTTTACAGTATAGTGTTCCCGTCACTATACCGGGGCGTTAGGACCCACACAGACTGCAGGGTGAGCACCCCCTGCTGGCCTCACTAACACCTCTTCCAACACCTAGTTTTCCCAGGAGGTCTCCCATCCAGGTACTGACCAGGCTCAACCCTGCTTAGCTTCAGTGGGCAACCAGTCTTGGGCTGCAGGGTGATATGGCTGTGGCCATAATCCACATAATTGGTAACATAATAAAGTCCTTTCATGTCACCATTTCGCTAACCTACACTTCATATAATAGGCCTGTAGGTGGCACTTGGGCTTCATTGATAGTTTCATCAAATAGTAAATGGTGTATATCACACATAAGTGAATTGTGTAGTGATTAGCATTATTGCGACTTTTGGCGCTGCACGGTTTTGTGCAGTGCTTTTGTAGTCGTTTAGCATCCATTTTCTCAGCGATGTAATTTGATTTATAAAATGAGACAAACCACAGATCCAGATCGCTCCACAAATAAGCTCGTCGATCCCATGTCATTTTCAACCGATTTATGAATAAGAACGGAAAATGACCGCCACTTCACGTATTGTCCAATGAAATTTGAACTTGTGCCAGATCATGATTGGCTGGTGTAGGCTTATAGCTACATGACAAACGGCATTGATGAATTATGTAATATTCTAAAATATATAGGCTAATATATGGATTAATTAAATCGACACACTAGCTTTGATTATTGATGAAAAAAAGTTTAAAATATTGTTTGGTTCATTTTTTTCCCTTCTGTCGACCCTCACTGAAAGAACCATATTTGAGAGCCTCGGTTTCCGAACAGACTGTGGAATCATGGCCAAAAATATTGGCACCCTTGGTAAATATGATCAAAGAAGACTGTGAAAATTAATCTGCATTGTTAATCCTTTTGATATTTTATTTTTAAAAAATCACAAAAATCTAACCTTTCATTGGAAAATAAGAATTTAAAATTGGGGGAAATATCATTATGAAATAAATGTTTTGGAAGATCCAAACATGGCTCATTATAAGATTTCTAACAGAGTCAGTCACTTGCCGCTGTCGCCTCTGGCTTGCTCAGTTGGGGACACTTAATTTCTAGCGATTATCGCCGATTTGATTGCACAGATACTATTTAAACTAAACTGAGCGAGACAATGACATCTCTGAATTCAATAATGAAATGCCTTTAACTGAAAATTGAGTGTTTAATCTTATTATTATACATTACTGACACTCTATCCTCCAATTTGATACTGTTAAGTGCTTTGACACAATCTGTATTGTAAAAGCGCTATATAAATAAAGGTGACTTGACTTGACTTGACTATTGATGTTTTATTTGTTGTTATTTGATAGAATCCATGATGCCATGCAGAGGTGGGTAGAGTACCCGAAAACTGTACTCAAGTAAAAGTAAAAGTACTTGAAGAAATATTTACTCAAGTAAAAGTAAAAGTAATAGTCTGAATAGTTACTTGAGTAAGAGTAAAAAAGTATCGGATAAAAAAACTACTCAAGTAGTTAGTTACTTTGGATATACTGAATATAGTCTATTTTTATTTAGATATATAGATATTTAGATACATTTTTTATACACACACACACACTGCCGTTCAAAATACTTTTAATGTTTTTTTTTTTTTAATGTAATTTATTTCAGTGATGCAAATCAGAATTTTTATCAGCCTGATTTATTATCAATGCTGTTTTTTTTTTTTAGCTTTCTATTCATAAAGAATCCTGAACAAAATGTCACAGGTTCCAAAAATATTAAGCAGCAAAACTGTTCCCTGTTGAAAAAAACAGTATATGCCGGTATGGTATGTTTTGAAGCATGGGATGCTGGTTTGAGCACCAGCTCAAGACCAGCACATGACCAGCACAAACCAGCATCCCAGCTTCAAAACATACCATACCAGCATATGCTGTTTTTTTTTTTTTTCTCAACAACACTGGTTATAAATCAATATATTTGAATGATTTCTGAAGGATCATATGACTCTGAAAACTGGAGTAACAGCTGATACAAATTCTGATTTGCATCACTGAGTTAAATTAAATTATATTTTAAAGTTGAATTATGTATTATAAATGTATATAACCTCTGACACGGAGAAGAGTAAAACTCCTCACATGACCGCTACAGAACATCTGAACATAACGAAACAAATGCACTTCTTCCGTCTGTTCTGCAAAATGTAAACAAATGTAGCCTTTATTTCTGCAAGCGTAAATATTGTGAAAATATCAATATTAATTGTGTCTTGGCAAGGCATTCCTCCTGGAACTAACGCGGGTTTGGCGGCTGTTTATTTCATACTCTGTGACAATGAATAAATTATACATTGTATAGAAGGTACATGTACAACAAATTGGTAATGTCATGGTATCGTGTACTGTAATCGAATCTATACCTGTGGAACCGACAGCACACGCGGTGTTCATCTAATAAAGATCTTCATAGCTAGCAATAGCCTTTCCACGTCTTCAACGCTCTTGATGTTACAACTCTGAGTGAGAGCCGCTTCAGACTCAGCGCGTGCGGCAGGGAACTGAACGAATCATTCAAACTGATTCGCGAACCGATTCACTGGTTTGCCAACTGGTTTGATCAAGCCTTCGAACAGAATTGACTCAAAAGAATGAATCATTCGCGAACGGGCATCGCTCATTGCCCAGAAAAAAAAAAAAAAAAAAGTAGACGTCGCGCTTGGAATAAATTGAAGGATTTTTAATGCATTAAGATAAAGTAACGAGAGGAGCGTCGCCCACAGTAACGAAGTAAAAGTACCGTTTTTTCACTAAAAATGTACTTGAGTAAGAGTAAAAGTACCCATTTTTAAATATACTCTAAAAGTATTAGTTACCCAAAAAATTTACTCAAGTAAATGTAACGAAGTAAATGTAACTCGTTACTACCCACCTCTGATGCCATGTGTGTTTTAGAGCTTTATAGCTGTAAGCTGTTGTTTGTCTCTCTTGAAGAATCATAGCTCTCAGACCATCTAATGAAAAGGTAACTGGCTTGTTCACATTTTAATATTTCAACACTGCTACTTTTCTCACTTGCACTTTCAGGTGATTGAAACATTGTTTCATCGTATAATTACCCACACTGAAACAAACACTTCTTCAGCTATTGAAATAGCAAACAGAAGTAAAACTGTACCTCTTTAATGTTGTGGTAAAGATACAGTGGCTTAGATATGTAGATATGAAAATATCTTGGCTCTATTCATTTTTGCAACAACTTCCTCAAGCTGTTTGAGATGCTCCCTCATCATATTCAAAAAACAGTAATTGGTAATTATGTAATTTAAAGAAAGAATACTTTTCTATATTTCCGATATCTTTCTTTCTTCCAGTTTTTCCCCTTTTTAGGTTTTAAATATTTAAATTTTCTCAATATCAATGTACTTTATTGACATGATTGTACATACAATATTGCCAAATCACCAATAATAAAACCAGTGATAAGAATAAAGATTAGTAGTAGCAGTATTGTAAAAATTCATAAGATATTTGATCATAAGGTATGTGGTACATGTAACAATTACATTTTGATGAACTGCTAGTCATTGGATGTCATTAGTCAATTTCAAATCAAGTTATCATTTGCAGCTCAGCTTTGTTAGTACATAGGGAGGTCACGTACAGGACAAATCAATTAGGCCCAAAATACGGGACGTCCCAGGCTAATATGGGACAGTTGGCAACCCTAGCTTGGAGTCATTGTATTGCTGCATGACCCACTTTCACTAGAGATTCAGTTCTCAGACAGATGTCCTGACGTTTTCCTTTAGAAATTGCTGGCCAAGATGCATCAAAACAGGCCCAAACCATGATACTACCACCAGCATGTTTCACAGATGGGATAAGGGTCTTATGTTGGAATGCAGTGTGTTCTTTTCTCCAAACATAATGCTTCTCTGTCTGACTGTGGATTTGTGGAATCCAAACTCTTTAGAGACGCTTTTGTAACCTTTTCCAGCCTTATGAGCAACAGCAACTCTTTTTCTGAGGTCCTCAGAGATCTTTGTTCGTGCCATGATTCACTTCCACAAACATGATCAAACTTTGATAGATCCCTTTTCTTTAAATAAAACAAGGAACACACTGACGTCTAGTCACCTCTGTGACTGAAAACACCTCTGAACAGATGGATACTAATTTAATCTCAAATTGACTGCTAATCCTAGAGATTCACAAATGTTTGCCACTCACAGATATGTAATATTGGATCATTTTCTAGAAACAAATAAATGGCTAAGTATTTTTTATATATATATATATATATATATACACACAGTGGGTACGGAAAGTATTCAGACCCCCTTAAATTTTTCACTCTTTGTTATATTGCAGCCATTTGCTAAAATCATTTAAGTTCATTTTTTTTCCTCATTAATGTACACACAGCACCCCCATATTGACAGAAAAACACAGAATTGTTGACATTTTTGCAGATTTATTAAAAAAGAAAAACTGAAATATCACATGGTCCTAAGTATTCAGACCCTTTGCTCAGTATTTAGTAGAAGCACCCTTTGATCTAATACAGCCATGAGTCTTTTGGGAAAGATGCAACAAGTTTTTCACACCTGGATTTGGGGATCCTCTGCCATTCCTCCTCGCAGATCCTCTCCAGTTCTGTCAGGTTGGATGGTAAACGTTGGTGGACAGACATTTTTAGGTCTCTCCAGAGATGCTCAATTGGGTTTAAGTCAGGGCTCTGGCTGGGCCATTCAAGAACAGTCACGGAGTTGTTGTGAAGCCACTCCTTCGTTATTTTAGCTGTGTGCTTAGGGTCATTGTCTTGTTGGAAGGTAGACCTTCGGCCCAGTCTGAGGTCCTGAGCACTCTGGAGAAGGTTTTCGTCCAGGATATCCCTGTACTTGGCCGCATTCATCTTTCCCTCGATTGCAACCAGTCGTCCTGTCCCTGCAGCTGAAAAACACCCCCACAGCATGATGCTGCCACCACCATGCTTCACTGTTGGGACTGTATTGGACAGGTGATGAGCAGTGCCTGGTTTTCTCCACACATACCGCTTAGAATTAAGGCCAAAAAGTTATCTTGGTCTCATCAGACCAGAGAATCTTATTCAGGTGTTTTTTAGCAAACTCCATGCGGGCTTTCATGTGTCTTGCACTGAGGAGAGGCTTCCATCAGGCCTCTGCCATAAAGCCCCGACTGGTGGAGGGCTGCAGTGATGGTTGACTTTCTACAACTTTCTCCCATCTCCCGACTGCATCTCTGGAGCTCAGCCACAGTGATCTTTGGGTTCTTCTTTACCTCTCTCACCAAGGCTCTTCTCCCCCGATAGCTCAGTTTGGCCGGACAGCCAGCTCTAGGAAGGGTTCTGGTTGTCCCAAACATCTTCCATTTAAGGATTATGGAGGCCACTGTGCTCTTAGGAACCTTAAGTGCAGCAGAAATGTTTTTGTAACCTTGGCCAGATCTGTGCCTTGCCACAATTCTGTCTCTGAGCTCTTCAGGCAGTTCCTTTGACCTCATGATTCTCATTTGCTCTGACATGCACTGTGAGCTGTAAGGTCTTATATAGACAGGTGTGTGGCTTTCCTAATCAAGTCCAATCAGTATAATCAAACACAGCTGGACTCAAATGAAGGTGTAGAACCATCTCAAGGATGATCAGAAGAAATGGACAGCACCTGAGTTAAATATATGAGTGTCACAGCAAAGGGTCTGAATACTTAGGACCATTTGATATTTCAGTTTTTCTTTTTTAATAAATCTGCAAAAATGTCAACAATTCTGTGTTTTTCTGTCAATATGGGGTGCTGTGTGTACATTAACGAGGGAAAAAAAATTAACTTAAATGATTTTAGCAAATGGCTGCAATATAACAAAGAGTGAAAAATTTAAGGGGGTCTGAATACTTTCCATACCCTCTGTATATATTGTCTTTCAGCATTTGCATGAAAATGTGATGGTCTTTTAGGTTGTATTTATGTAGAAATATATAAAATTCTAAAGGGTTCACAAATTTTCAAGAACCACTGTATATTTTCAGGTCTTTTATTTATTTCTATAACATAAATGTTGCTTCTAACCTTTAAAACGTTGCATTTGTGTGAAATGTGTTTATGCTACAATGTTTTGTAGAACTGAAACAACACTTCATTGAGTAGTGTTTACTTTATGAACATTAAGTATTATTACTTTAAATATACCATCTGCTCAAAATGGTGTACAGCTTGTGTGGTTCTTTTTTTTTTTCATTGATAAGATGGATAATTGCTTTCTGGAGTACAAAAAAGATCAAGTTGTTTATTGGAACATTATGCTAGCCTGTAAAAGGATATTAATAATTAATAGATTAATTAATAATATTATACTAGGTTTTACAAGTATGTTCTCATTTGTTTCTGTAACCATCATTAAGATTCATTTGCTGGTTCTCGATGTCTGTGTGCCTGAATGATGCAGTTGTTTAAAACTTTTTATCCACAATATATTTGTCACGATAAGCACACAAGGGAAGCAAGGAGACGAGAGGTAAACTTCAAAATGAACAGTCTTTAATAAACAAACCAAAAACAGGGCAACACAAGGCAGGGAGAGATTCACAGGACAGGACATCGACGTTAATACCGGACCATAATGGTGATGTCCATGGAATATTTAAACAAAATTTCAACATTAATCATCACTTAATCATCTAATTAACAGTGACCGTTGAGTGCTTGACATTCCACACTTCATTTTTCAGTTAAATAAGTGTATCGTCCAGATGTTTGCATTTTATTTATTATTCTTGGCATTGATTAGTGCATATAACTGTTGTTTTCCTGTTTTACAACTGCATTTAAACAAGCTACATACTGTACCATCACTTATACTATTTATATACCACACCTTTTTTTATGATTTAATAAATTAGCTGGCAGGAAATCTGATTATCTGGTAATATTAGGTAGCTATCTAACCTGCAACAATGGGAAAGTTAATTGGGGTAGTTTCTAAAAAGTGCATCTAGTACAATGTTAGTATGTGAAGTATTTGGGTAATTTGCCATATATGAAATAAATACAAAGCTGTGTCATTGATCAAGCTCATGTCATCAAAAACTCACTCCAGCCAAGCAAACAAAGTGTGCAACCCTGATAATGAAAGTACAGTGACCAAAAAAAGGCATGAAGCACACAATGAACACAAAGACATGATGCAGAACAGATGAAGAGACAGAAACTGGTTTGGCGTCTCTGTAAGTGCTGTTCACGTCTCCAAACACTGACAATCAGCACCATAATCAAACTTATGCTTATCGCTGTGACTTCAGCATGTGAAGAAATCATTTTGACAAAGATTTGATCATGACAGACCCTGGAGAGACTCTGTGATCGTCAAACACACCAAACAAATAAAGTACAATAAGTAAAACACTCACATTAGTGTCTTTTATTCCTTTCTCTTTTTTGTTGTTGATTTTGTTCATTTTGAGTGCACTTTGTCCAAATCTAAACTAAAGAAATCCCATACACATGTAATAAAGGATACAAAGACTTGTTCAGTTGTAAAGGACACACTATTTTGTGAATAATCTGTATAGTGAAGAACGACTCACTTGTTATTCAAAAGACTGGACACTGCCTGCTGATGTAATTATGTAATAACTTGTTATGGAACTTTAGCATGTGAAAAAAAAAAAAACAATTGACAAAGATTTGATCATGACAGACCCTGGAGAAACTCTGTGAGCTTCAAACACACTAACAAATGAAGGGCAATAAATAAAACACAAAGTGTCTTGTGTTGTTTTTCTATCAATAGATGTATTCTCTCATGTTCATTTTGAATGCATTTTTCATGTCATCTTGAAGAAATCTTGATGCTCCTGTCTAACTTGCTGAACAAGATGATCAGAAACTGTTCCACCCTCTTCAAACATTTACCAAGAAGAGACTCTCATTATTATATATAGGCTATATATATATATATATATATATATATATATATATTAGGGGTGGCACGGTACGTGTATTCGTCCCGAACCGTCACGGTACGGGTGTCTCGGTTCGGTGCATGAGGTCTTCCGACGAATACAGGCAATTCACCCCCAATCCAGAAGGGGGCGCCCGCAGTAATACAGCGCGGTTTGATAACCGCCAGCAGAAGAACAGCGGATGCCATGAGTTGCGCACCTGAAAACAAAGCCCCCAGACAGTGACCATGTGCTGATTCTGAACGCGTCTCTCACATAGACTGACAAGGGAGTATACTTTAAAGGCTTGCGCACTCAACTGTTTGCGAAATGGAGCTTTGCTCTCGAGTATCCTACCTCTCTCATTCGGCACAAATCCAAATATTCCATAATATTTCCATATTTGCGGTGCAAAGTATCTGAATGCGAAACTATTATTTATTATGTAAATGATAGGCATTGTACTTCAGTCGCGTTCCATCAGTGACACAGAGGCGCGCGCGCAGATGTTTGGCTTTATTTTATTTTGATAAAGTACCAACTGCGCAGTCAAGTTAGCAATGCTGGAACTGATTTGTTTTGTGTGTGTGTGTGTGTGTGTGTGCGCGTGCGCTCGCGCTCCTGCGCGATCACTTCAACTGTTTCCTTATACCAGCAAAATCCACTTTTATTGTCTTATTAATAATCACTGTATAAAGGTCTGCTTTTATTTGTGTACACTCACAATGAAAACAAAACAGATTTTATATATATAACATGTAATAATATTTAGTATTTTCACATCTAGATGGATTTTTTTTTCATTTGCACTACTGTCTGTTCAAAATAAATGAAAAGAAACAGCATAGCAGATTCCCCCTGTTGTACCGAAATCGTACTGAACCGTGACCCCCGAACCGAGGTGCGTACTGAACCGTGACATCTGTGTATCATGCCACCCCTAATATATATATATATATATATATATATATATATATATATATATTATATACTGACACTTTTGAATTTCTGGACAAAATCAAGGAATCAGCAATTCGTGGAGAATGAAGAGAAATGCTCTCAAACTGTGTTCCTGAACAGACAGCAGGTCTTTGTGATTCTTGTGGTGAAAGTGAAAGTAAAGTTTCGATTGCCCCAGGTGTGTGCTTTGAGTCTCTAATGCAGACTCAAGCCGGACGTCACTTCAGACACAGCAGAGCAACTCAACGACCAGAAGAATACACAAACATTTATGTTTTGCAGGATATGTTCAGAAAAGTTACATTAACCCTTTCTACAATTTGATGTAGGACAAACACTAAAGTACAGAATAATCATGTGATTTTTGTGATACATATGGTACAATATCTTGGCCTCCTAAATTCTAACATATTTGTTCCAGTTCTCTATGAAGCTCCCCAGGAATGAAGCAAAATTAATATTTTAATAATTTCATATTCCTCAAAATACTTATTTTACCACTCTTATAAAGAACACGTCACTCTCTGTCATCTTCCACCACAGGATGAAGCCTCGTCACGTCTTGAACAAATACAGAAGGACTAACAAAATATACACATCACATAAAGTGCATGTGTGCAAACATAGCAGCTTTGGACAGTAGAAATCAGTACCGCTGCTCCCTATACGCAGAGTACGCAGTTTGCGTAGGCACCAACTCCCAGGGGGGCACCATCCCAGTTGCTCAAAAAAAACCCAAAAAAAAAACCGTGAAGCGCCATTCCTGCATTCGCGCCCGCGACCGCTGGCACCTCATGTTTTGCGGCTGAATGCAAATTATCATAATTGATGGACAACTATGCCGGTGAAAAGACATCAGCAATCCGGGGCCAAGAAAAAAAAAAAAAAAGATGAAAATGAAGCCCGTGCGTCACTTTCATGTAGGCTACATTCATAAAATCACAATCCTGTGAAACTTGTTTTGGGTGTTGAGGTTAATAACGTGTTTAAATGTCGGTAATAATTTCACCACCACCAATGCATTTAATATTCTCTCCGAGTTTCCATGTTCACTTACGAAAGCCATGGTTTTAACACGAAAAAAAAAATTAAAATCATGGTTGTTGTATCCATGGTAACCTCAAATTAACCTTGGTTTTGTTACTTCAAATAATAATATACAAAGAAGTATTAAGATAATATATTTTTGTGGTTATAAAAACAAACCTAAGCCAACCTGGTAATTGCTGCTGTTATACTTACAGGACGATCATATCCTTGTTTAATAGGCTATTGACCAAACATTCAATTCAAATATCCACGTAATCTTTAATTTTTGGCCACCTTTTTGCTATAGATGACACAGCCTCTATAATTTCTTCAACAAAAAACATGTGGACATCACAACCCTTACAAAAATTAACCATGGTTTTATCGTAGTAAAAGTATTATTAAATGGAAAAGTAAAAGGAAAGTAGCTTAATTTTCTTTTGCATGATTTCTGAATGCTTGAGACCATAAAATCAATCAGACAACTGTATTAATAAAATAATAGCCATAGGTAACTATCTAGAGCCACAATTGTAATTTGTAAATAATACAATTTAATTACAATTTATTTATTCATTTACTTTTATATTTTATTAAAGTTCTGTAGGTGTTTTTTCTTTGTTTTGTTTTTTTTACTTTAATATTTGAGGGAGGGGGGGCACAACAATACAATCCTGCTTAGGGCACCCATTTGGCCAGCAGCGGCCCTGGTAGAAATACATACATTGAAATTCACTATAAAATATACAACAACTGAACAAGTCTCAGTGAAGGACAATAATCAATAGACTGTTCACAGCTCTTGTGTGAAAAAGTGCAAAAACGCTGCAATGTAATAATGAATGACATTCAACATTTGACAGTGACTCAAAGACTTGTACGGTGAGTAATAACAGCATTCCATAAAACATGACCTGCAAAACATGTACAGCAAGAAAAGACTGACTTGTTTTCTATGCAAGTAATGACTATGAACATGAAACACATTTCTGATCATGAATGCAATTATATAATAGTAAATATTTTTATTTGAATAATAATAAGATTATTTGTTTGACATATTTTTTTTAATAATCTAAGGAACTAAGGAACATATTCTCACAACAGTTAGACAGGTCAGTATAAACAGCTACGTAGGATGATTCATCCTTATGACGCCCTAAACTTGATAAAGAGCATCAAACTGAAACACTCCTCAATCAACATCATCATTTACTGGAGAACAGACAACTCTCGTTGGTGAACTGTGACAACAGAAATACAGCTGATATTTCTGTAAGACAGTGTATGAAAACTGATTTAATTGGAAAGGTTACTGGACCTTTATATAGTAATACTGAACACTGAAGTTCACATGATTTTCAGTGTTTCTGGAGGACAGACAAGGTAAGAAATCTAATTCAGTCCTGTGGACCAATAAAACTACCAGATAAAAACTACCAATGCCTTTGATCCCGTTTTATAAATAATATATAAGAGTGAACAGCTTCATATGAAAATAACGATTTAAAAGCTTTAAAACTCAAAAAGATATGTTCGCTTCAAATGTCATGTTAGTTAAAATGTTTTGGTTTCCAAAATCAGATGTACTCTATTGATAATAATAATAATAATAATAATAATAATAATTAATCTAGTAATAAACAGATTCAGTTTCTATGTTACACAGTTTTGATGACGTAAATATACACATTGTTGTCACATCATCCATACGCATTTCAGCAGGATGTTATGTAATATAACATTTCTAATAGGTTGATTATGTCATCATCAGTAAGTGACCAACTTCACAATCCTATTTTCTCTTGGTTTTTCTTGCCATAACAAATGTTTACAGCATTAACATCAACCAGATAAACTAACACGAAAAAGTCAAGGGCCAAGTGCCCAACAAAAGCAAACACAAATCACTAGAATATTGATTCTTCATTATGCTAATTCACCCTGAAAGCCAGTCTAGTTAGTAATGTGTGAAGCTGCTGATGCTGATTGTGGAGTTGTTTAATCGTCCTCTTGAGAGAATTTTTCAGTTGATTTCATCTAAGGCTGTGGTTGGAAGTCACTTGTAGTTGTTGTGTTTCTCTTTTCTTCAGTGAATTTGCATGTTAACATCAGGTGTTTATCACTAATGTGCAATCAGCACTTTATTAAACACTTAAGTATCTAATTAACCTATTTTTAGGCCACATTTTAGTTCAGGGAGCAGTTCTCACTATCGACTAACTATTAACTTTGACTTTTGTCTCAATAAACTCCTAATTTACTGCTTATTAATAGTTATTAAAGTAGTTGTTGAGTTTAGGTTTGGGGTAGAAATAAGGATCTAGAATATGGTCATGCAGAAAAAGCCGTTAATATGTCCTTTATAAGTACTAATAAACAACCAATATGCTATTAATATATATGCTAGTGAGAATGTGTCCCCATCCGAAGAGCAAGTCAACTATGAATACAGAAGCTTTAACACTTACAGTGGGGAAAAAATTATTTGATCCCCTGCTGATTTGTACGTTTGCCCACTGACAAAGAAATGATCAGCCTATAATTTCAATGGTAGGTTTATTTGAACAGTGAGAGACAGAATAACAACAACAAAATCCAGAAAAATGCATTTCAAAAAAGTTATAAATTGATTTGCATTTTAATAAGTATTTGATACCCTATCAATCAGCAAGATTTCTGGCTCCCAGCTGTCTTTTATACAGGTAAGGAGCTGAGATTAGCACTCTCTTAAAGGGGTCATGGGATGCAAAATTCACTTTACAAGTTGTTTGAGCATAAATGCGTGTTGGAAGTGTGTGTACACATCCATCCTATAATGATAAAAATCCACCCAGTGTTTTTTTTAAATCCCTGTTTAAAAATCCCCTCAAATCAGGCTGTTCTGAGATTCCTGTCAGAATGACGTAGTTCTGCACAGACCCCCTCCCACAAACAGACCTGCCCTGAGTGAGCTGAGTGAACTGTCATCCGTCTGCCATTTTGTAGACTCCGGTGCAGGGGAAGACAAGATGTCTCCGATTAAGCAATTGAGGTGTTCTGTTGTTGGATGTAATAATTAATATAGCAGTCGTCATTTACTCCCGACATCTGAGCTGCTGAAGACGCAGAGGATTAACGTTACTTTCGTTTTGAAGTGAATGCGCAGATCCCCGATCTGCCTAAATGCGTCTATGTTCGCGCGAATCATTCATGATCCAGCTTCATTTACAGAAGGGAGTATAAGGTTTTTATAAATCTTTGCAAATCGGTATTGCAAAAAGACTTTTCATTAAGACCCTAAAGAATCATATCAACTTGTGTAAAATGAGCATCCGGTAACACCTTTAAAGGGAGTGCTCTAATCTCAGTTTGTTACTTGTATAAAAGACACCTGTCCACAGAAGCAATCAATCAATCAAATTCCAAACTCTCCACCATGGCCAACACCAAAGAGCTGTCCAAGGATGTCAGAGACAAGATTGTAGACCTACACAAAGCTGGAATGGGCTACAAGACCGTCGCCAACAGCATGGTGAGAAGGTGACAACAGTTGGTGCGATTATTCGCAAATGGAAGAAACAAATAACTGTCAATCTCCCTCGGTCTGGGGCTCCATGCAGGATCTCACCTCGTGGAGTTTCAATGATCATGAGAACGGTGAGGAATCAGCCCAGAACTACATGGGAGGATCTTGTCAATGATCTTAAGGCAGCTGGGACCTTAGTCACCAAGAAAACAATTGGTAACACACTACGCCATGAAGGACTGAAATCCTGCAGCACCTGCAAGCTCCCACTGCTCAAGAAAGCACATGTACAGCCCGTCTGAAGCTTGCCAGTGATTCAGAGGAGAATTGGGTGAAAGTGTTGTGGTCAGATGAGACCAAAATCCAGCTCTTTGGCATCAACTCAACTCGCCGTGTTTGGAAGAGGAGGAATGCTGCCTATGACCCCAAGAACACCATCCCCACCATCAAACATGGAGGTGGAAACATTATGCTTTGGGGGTGTTTTTCTGCTAAGGGGACAGGACAGCTGCACCGCATCAAAGGGACGATGGACGGGGCCATGTACTGTCAGGGCCAGGGCATTGAAAATGGGTCGTGGATGGGTATTCCAGCATGACAATGACCCAAAACACATGGCCAAGGCAACAAAGGAGTGGCTCAAGAAGAAGCACATTAAGGTCCTGGAGTGGTCGCCAGTCTCCAGACCTTCATCCCATAGAAAATCTGTGGAGGGAGCTGAAGGTTCGAGTTGCCAAACGTCAGCCTCGAAACCTTAATGACTTGGAGAGGATCTGCAAAGAGGAGTGGGACAAAATCCCTCCTGAGATGTGTGCAAACCTGGCGGCAAGAAACGTCTGACCTCTGTGATTGCCAACAAGAGTTTTGCCACAAAGTACTAAGTCATGTTTTGAGAAGGGGTCAAATACTTATTTGACTCATTAAAATGCAAATCAATTTATAACTTTTTTGAAATGCGTTTTTCTGTTACATTCAGTGTGCACGAGCGGAGCAGATTGTTCAGTTAGATTGCTTACACTCATCTGAAAGTGGCAGCTCACAGTTTCCTAGTGTTAATCACTCAAATCTAGACTATCAGATCATATGATATAATTACAAATGGCCTTGGCCTATTAAATTCTAACACATTTGTTGCCATTCCCTCTTGTTGTTTAAATGTTTCCTTTTTACAGAAGCATATAAGCGTAAGCGTAAGCACAAGACATTTTAATATTTCAGATTACAACAGAAGCATATTATTTGAGAGTTTAACATGATGAAGCAGAACTGATAAAATAATTATAAAAACTTCCAATACCTCTCTTTTAAATTAAACATTTTGGTCCTTGCGTGAAAAATTTCCACTACAACTGCTTCAGTGTTACTTTTACATTTTAACAGCAGATTTTGCTGTGCATAATTATTTCCTTCTTAATAAATTATAGGAGTTGGCATAACTGACTTTTGTTTTTACTAAAACAATGTTCTTAGTAAAAAAAAAACTTGAATTTTGTTCTGTTTGAATAAACAACAAGAGTACATTACAGTATAAGTATTTTTTGTATATGTTTGTTGTGTGCAGAGCAGAACAGAACTGACATAAAATCAAAGCAGCAGACATTTCTGTTTATCAGATCACAAACCTGTTGATGAGAGTATTATTCTCTGTTTCTACTGAATGAACGCAATATCTGAATTAAGCTGAATTTTGTTTTGTTTTTTCTTACCAGAAGTGTTCACATTATTTAAGCCAGGAAGAAGAGAAGATCCTAGAAGACGTTGAAGAAGTAATAACAGCAGATTGAGTAAAGAGTGCTTTATTCCTGAGCTTTGTTCCTAAGTCACACATCACAATGGGTTTTTTCACATGTGTACAAAATAAACTTCCTGAATCTGATGGAAATGGTGAAACCACTCTTGAGAAAGGGGAAACAAACCCACTGGATGTCCCTTTAGATGACATAGCTGAACATTTATTATCATTTTTAAATGGGTTTAAGAGCTTAAGTGAAGCTAAAAAAGTGATTGAAAAGAAATATGAAATTAAAAAGGAGCATGGTGATTGCTGGCCAGCTGATGATATCAAACGAGCTTGGGGACAAACACGAACAATGAATATAAAATCAAACAAAAGACGATACTGGGCTCATGTTATAATTTTGCAGATTCTAAAAAGATTTATGGTTTATGATGAGTGTAAACAAAACGCAGCACAGGATGATCACGATGATACAACCAATGATATTAATCAATCTTGTGAAACAACACCAGGAATGAAAGAAAGCCCAGAAGATACATTATCTCAAAGCAGTGATAAACTGCAGATGTGGAGAGCGGATTTGCATGCATTTAAACACAAACTAATAGAGCAATCCAGTGCAGTATTAGAAAGTCAACTTTCAGCTCCTATCACAGATGTAGCTACATTACCTGCTGAATTAAGGGAAAAAATCTGTTACGCTCATTCAAGCAGCGGTGAATCCATGAATGCTGCTTTGGTGAATGAGAATGAGGATACTTTATATAACAACTGTGAGCTGCCAAAAAGCATTGACAACTGTGAGGAGTTGAATTTCACAGATACGCCCTACCAAATAAAAACTGAATCAGAGAATGAAAGACGGGAAGATGGTCTTTGGTCAACTGATGATATAAATCGAGCTTGCGGAAAAGCAGAAAGCACAAAAGGAAACTCAGAAGACAGATTATCTCAAAGCAGTGCTGAACTGGAGGCAGTGGAAGCTGCTGGAGGAGTTAAGCAGAGTTCTGGTGCTAATCGCAAATCATCTAAAAGCGATCTCAATCAAGCAGGTAGTGCCAGTAAGAGCCTCTCTGGGGCACAATTTCCAGCTGGGAGTCAGGCCACTAGGAATGATCCTAGTGCTCCCGCTAACCAGTCTGGAACTAATGTCAGCGCAGCATCAGAAAGTGAAAAAGCTGATGAAACCATTTGCATACGTATCCCATTCTCAGCAATGTTCAGCAGTGGATCACCAGTTAGTCAACGTGTACGTCACCAATTATCTCACTATAAATTAATAAATGGATTTCCTTCTGATACTGATTTAAGAATAAGAAAATCTTACGCCATGTCATTCGACACTGAAACCATGAATGCTAAATTGGTGTATGAGATACTGAACAGGGAAACTTTAGTGGACAGGTGTGATCGGCCAGATGATTTTGGAAATGGCTATGTCAAAGGTCATCTTGCTGCAGCTCGCAATCACAGGTGGTGTCGGGAAGCAAATAATGATGCCAATTTGTTCAGCAACATGATACCACAGGATAGTACGTTAAACAATAGCACATGGAAATCCCTGGAGAATGATTGTCGAAATATGACAAGAAATACACAGATCAGAAATGTCCATGTGTACACTGGACCACTTTACCGGAGACCTATGGATCATTCGGTGTTGGGAGGGAAGAGAGTGCCAAGTCACCTCTTTAAAGTGATCATTAAGGAGAATGTGAATGGAACAGTAGAAGAGCCAGAATGCTTTGTGATACCCAATGAGGCACCACAGACTAATGGCAGAAATGTCCAAAGGGTGAACATTGAATTTATTGAGAGAAATTCTGGGCTGATGTTCATAGAACGCAGACCCAACATGAACATGAGAGACTTTACAAAGTCGGTGATATTGCAGGGAGAGGGTGGAAGTGGAGAGCCATGTGAAGTTAATATATCAGTCAGAATAAGCTCTTAACTGACACTGATAATAAGCTCAATACAGATAACGATTCTGATTGCCTACACCTGACGTGTGTGCACAGAAACACATGGACTATTTTCAACCTTCTCTTATGAGTGAGTTTGAATGAACTGATCATCTGTAGATGAAAAGAGGGAAAGTTTGCTTGACTAAGTCAATTGTTTCACTAGTAGTTACAGTTTTTTTTTTGTTTTTTTTAATTGCTTAGACACTAAAAGTGATACTTGAGGCCCACTTAGTGGAACCATTCACTCATATACCAAATCTTTAGACCAAGTCTGCAAAACTATAAGCACATTACATGCTTTAAACTCAGTTTGCAGTTTGCTAAAACAAACTTTTTTTAAAACTCTAAACACAGTTCTCTACATTACACACATCATTCGAAACTAAAAGCTCTTTTGTTTAATTTTCGAAACACTGCCATTTTAATGCCACACTCATTTACTGATGACCTAAACACAGCAATTATGTGTGAAAACACTTATACATCATTTGTTCACTTAGTAATCAAAACTCTTTTTTTTTTTTTTTTTTATAAAGAAGTGTTTTCACCCCCTTCTATTTCTGTGTACACTGTATCTATAAAGCTGACTTTCTGACTTGGTTTATATGCATATATGTGTGTGTGTGTGTGTGTATGTATGTATATATATATATATATATATATATATATATATACACATACACATACTGAACATGCATATAGGCCAAGTCAGAAAGTCAACTTTATTTCTAAAGTGCTTACTACAATATAGATTGTTTCACAATAGTGTCAGATTCACATTCTGCTGCAAAGCAGCTCTGACAAGTCAATAATGTCATTCTGCAGCTCAAGTCAGTTCTGTATTGATTCAGTTCATTTGCATAACTGTGTAAAATTAATCAGTCATACATACTGTATATACAGTGTATATGTGCATGTATAATATGTGGGAGTGCTGTGACAAACTCCTGTGCTCCACTGCACTCTGGACAAGCAAAAGACACACGAGAGTAGTGTTTTACATTTTTCACATCTGTGTGTAGTTTGGTGTGTATGTGGCTAATTATTTTATGTTTGTGTGTAGAGTTACAATACAAAATACAATTTTAGAAGAGTTAAAGCAGTTTTCAAAGAAGTGTTTGCTTTTGCAAGATGTGTGTGACATTTTGCATGTTGTGTGTGTGTTCTGTGGTTTTGTGTGTAGAGTTTTGAAAAATGGAGCCATAGCCTCAAAAACTGTGTTTAAGCATTTTGAAAAAAACTGTAATAATCCCACACTGTATGTGCTTATAGATGTACACCAGGGGTGCCCAACCCTGTTCCTGGAGATCTACCTTCCTGCAGAGTTTAGCTCCAACCCTGATCAAACATAACTGAACCAACTAATTGGGATCTGAAAGAGCACTTAATAATTATAGACAGGTGTGTTTGATCAGGGTTGAACTGAACTCTGCAGGAAGGTAGATCTCAGGAATAGGGTTGGGCACCTGATGTACACCATTCAAAAATACTTTATATGATTTCAAAAATGAATGTTTTTCATGATCATAAATACATTTTGATGTGAGTGCTTATGCCTAAATCCGAACTGATTGCACTGTGTATAATCATTTTCTATTCGTAATTGTTTTAAAGGGATCATATGATGCGATTTCAAGTTTTCCTTTCTCTTTGGAGTGTTATAAGCTGTTTGTGCATAGATGAGATCCCTGAAGTTGCAAAGACTAAAGTCTCAAAACAAAGAGATATTCCTTATACAATTTAAGACTTGTCTACGCCCCCTAAAGCGGCTCATTCAAACACGCCGCACATGTCTACGTCACGGTGTGGAAATATTTGCATAACACCACCCAAATGTACAGGCAATGAAAGAAGGCGGAACTATTATCTGGCGCCATGTCGTGGAGTGCTGTGTTTTGTTGTGAAAGCGAAAGTACTTTGTTTGGGCTTCCAAAGAGGACACAACTAGAAATCAGTGGTTCAGTTATATTTACCACACTGTTCTAGAACAGTTCAACCCAAATATTAGAGTGTGTGCAGCGCATTTTACAGAGGACTATTTCCTGAACCTGGAAGAGTAGCATACAATGCTGGCTTGCTCAAAGGCTGTTTCTATAAAGTGAGGCAATTCCAACTTTGCAAGGACAGTCTGGCGCTTCTGACTCACAGCCTGTAAGTATGTTTCTGCCACTGACAATTCAAACGCAAGTTTTGAGCTTGTAGAGTAGCGCTTGTTGTTTGTCGTTTCTCTGATCAGAAATGCAAACATGGTAATGTTTACGTGGCACAATGCAACGCAATGCGTAAAAAGACAGTATAAGTCATTATAATCAGTAATTATGTCCCCACTGGATGCAACAAATGCATCGTTTGTAATGGCTTTTATTGTTTTAGTCTTTTCGCTCCGGGAAACGCCATCTGAATATGGTGAGGGGCATAACATTTACGTCTCACGCTTGAGGTATTCGGCCAATCACAACGCACTGGATAGCTGGCCAATCAGAGCACAGCTCGCTTCTCAGAACGATGAGCTTTGTAAAAATCGGTGCGTTTCAGAAAGGCGGGGCATAGAGGAGCAACAATAATGTACAGTATGTGAAAAATAATGTGGTTTTTTTTTAGTAAACCACAAATATTGCATACCAAATACACAAACGATTGTTCTTTTTAGCAACGTCATATGACCCCTTTAAATTAATCTTAAACAAATTTTTATATAATTTATTATTATATTATAGTTCCTTGTTTTTATTGTTGTGATTATTATTATTATTTTTAATGACTATTTTACTTACTTTTATGTAAGGCACTTTGAATTACCACTGTGTATGAAATAATGCTATATAAATAAACTTGCCTTGCCTAAATTCTTGAAATTATTTTTGTAGACAAACAAATACTTTTTATGCTTACAGTTTTTTTTCAACTGCTTACACACATTTTCAAAACTTTGCCTCTTTTTTTTCAAAACTTTACACACAAATCCAAGAATTGCACACACACACACAATGCAAAATGCCTCACATCTCTTGCAAAATTAAGCACTGCATTCAAAACATTACAAACACATTTCAAAAGCAAACATTTGCAAACACCTTTGCCATAATATTAATTCCTGCTAGATGTGTGTGTGTTACATAGAGAATTGTGTGTTGTGCGAAAAGTGTTTTATGAAATTGAAAACTGAGTCAAAGGCTGAGAATTAGTGTATGGTTTTACAGATTTGGTGTGTGCTTCTCAGGGACGTGCAGAGAGTTCCTCAGGGGCAGGGCTCAAATGTAAAATAGGGGCAAAAAATGTTGAAAAAAATTATAGGTCAAAAGTTTGGATACATTACTATTTTATATTTTTGCAAGAAGTCACTTATGGTCATCAAGCCTGCATTTATTTGCTCAAATTTTTAATATACTTTAAAATATATTTTATGCAATTCTGACTCATTATGATGTTGGAAACCTGTGATACTTTTTTCTGGATTCTTTGATTAATTAAAAAAAAAAAGCTTGAGGTCAGTTTTTTTTTTTTTTTAACTGAAAGAAATTAGTTTTCATTCAGCAAAGATTTGCTAAATTGATAGAAACGGTGATAGTAAAGATTGATATTGTTAGAAAACATTTTTATTTTGAATAAATGCTGTTCTTTTATTTTTTTTTATTTATCAATGAACCCCAAAAAAAGTATCATGGGTTCCAAAAAAAAATAATAATAATAATAAATAAATGAAATATAATATATAAATAAAAAAAGAAAAATAGGCAGCATAACGGTCTCCAATATTGATAATAAATTGGCATATTAGAATGATTTCTGAAGGATCATGCACTGAAGACTGGAGTAATGATGCTGAACATTCAGCTTTGCATCACAGAAATAAATTATATTTAATTTATTAAATATAATAAATTATATTTTATATATAAAGTATATTACAATAGATAAAAATGTATTTTAAATTGTAATATTTCACAATATTACAGTTTTTTTTCCCCTGTATTTTTGATCCAATAAATCCAGGCTTGATGAGCATAAGACACTTTCATAATGCTGCATAATAATTGAATGAATGAATGATGCATTTATATAGCACTTTATTGTGTATTGTTGTACACCCAAAGCACTTTACAATCATGGGGAGGTCCTCTCCACCTCCAGCTACAGGTGGAGAGGAGAGAGAGATAGAGCCAATCAAGTGGATGGGGATTATTGGGAGGCCATGACTGACAAGGGCCAGTGGAGGGAATTTGGCCAGGACACCAGGGTTACACCCCTACTCTTTTACGAGAAGTGCCATGGGATTTTTTTAACGACCACAGAGAGTCAGGACCTAGGTTTAACGTCTCATCTGAAAGATGGTGCTTTTTACAGTATAGTGTCCCCATCACTATACTGGGGCGTTAGGACCCACACAGACCACAGGGTGAGCACCCCCTGCTGGCCTCACTAACACCTCTTCCAACAGCAACCTAGTTTTCCCAGGAGGTCTCCCATCCAAGTACTGACCAGGCTCAACCTTGCTTAGCTTCAGTGGGCAACCAGTCTTGGGCTGCAGGGTGATATGGCTGTGGCCATAATCCACATAATTGGTAACATAATAAAGTCCTTTCATGTCACCATTTCGCTAACCTACACTTCATATAATAGGCCTGTAGGTGGCACTTGGGCTTCATTGATAGTTTCATCAAATAGTAAATGGTGTATATCACACATAAGTGAATTGTGTAGTGATTAGCATTATTGCGACTTTTGGCGCTGCACGGTTTTGTGCAGTGCTTTTGTAGTCGTTTAGCATCCATTTTCTCAGCGATGTAATTTGATTTATAAAATGAGACAAACCACAGATCCAGATCGCTCCACAAATAAGCTCGTCGATCCCATGTCATTTTCAACCGATTTATGAATAAGAACGGAAAATGACCGCCACTTCACGTATTGTCCAATGAAATTTGAACTTGTGCCAAATCATGATTGGTTGGTGTAGGCTTATAGCTACATGACAAACGGCATTGATGAATTATGTAATATTCTAAAAGCTAATATATGGATTAATTAAATCGACACACTAGCTTTGATTATTGATGAAAAAAAGTTTAAAATATTGTTTGGTTCATTTTTTTCCCTTCTGTCGACCCTCACTGAAAGAACCATATTTGAGAGCCTCGATTTCCGAACAGACTGTGGAATCATGGCCAAAAATATCGGCACCCTTGGTAAATATGATCAAAGAAGACTGTGAAAATTAATCTGCATTGTTAATCCTTTTGATATTTTATTTTTAAAATCACAAAAATCTAACCTTTCATTGGATAATAAGAATTTAAAATTGGGGGAAATATCATTATGAAATAAATGTTTTGGAAGATCCAAACATGGCTCATTATAAGATTTCTAACAGAGTCAGTCACTTATTGATGTTTTATTTGTTGTTATTTGATAGAATCCATGATGCCATGTGTGTTTTAGAGCTTTATAGCTGTAAGCTGTTGTTTGTCTCTCTTGAAGAATCATAGCTCTCAGACCATCTAATGAAAAGGTAACTGGCTTGTTCACATTTTAATATTTAAACACTGCTACTTTTCTCACTTGCACTTTCAGGTGATTGAAACATTGTTTCATCGTATAATTACCCACGCTGAAACAAACACTTCTTCAGCTATTGAAATAGCAAACAGAAGTAAAACTGTACCTCTTTAATGTTGTGGTAAAGATACAGTGGCTTAAATATGTAGATATGAAAATATCTTGGCTCTATTCATTTCGGCAACAACTTCCTCAAGCTGTTTGAGATGCTCCCTCATCATATTAAAAAAACAGTAATTGGTAATTATGTAATTTAAAGAAAGAATACTTTTCTATATTTCCGATATCTTTCTTTCTTCCAGTTTTTCCTTTTTTTAGGTTTTAAATATTTAAATTTTCTCAATATCAATGTACTTTATTGACATGATTGTACATACACTATTGCCAAATCACCAATAATAAAACCAGTGATAAGAATAAAGATTAGTAGTAGCAGTATTGTAAAAATTCATAAGATATTTGATCATAAGGTATGTGGTACATGTAACAATTACATTTTGATGAATTGCTAGTCATTGGATGTCATTACTCAATTTCAAATCAAGTTATCATTTGCAGCTCAGCTTTGTTAGTACATAGGGAGGTCACACGGGACAAATCAATTAGGCCCAAAATACGGGACGTCCCGGGCTAATATGGGACGGTTGGCAACCCTAGCTTGGAGTCATTGTATTGCTGCATGACCCACTTTCACTAGAGATTCAGTTCTCAGACAGATGTCCTGACGTTTTCCTTTAGAAATTGCTGGCCAAGATGCAGGAAAACAGACCCAAACCATGATACTACCACCAGCATGTTTCACAGATGGGATAAGATTCTTATGTTGGAATGCAGTGTGTTCTTTTCTCCAAACATAATGCTTCTCTGTCTGACTGTGGATTTGTGGAGTCCAAACTCTTTAGAGATGCTTTTGTAAACTTTTCCAGCCTTATGAGCAACACCAACTCTTTTTCAGAGGTCCTCATGAATCTTCTTTGTTCGTGCCATGATTCACTTCCACAAACATGATCAAACTTTGATAGATCCCTTTTCTTTAAATAAAACAGGGCAAACACTGACACCTGATAGTCACCTCTGTGACTGAAAACACCTCTGAACAGATGGACACTAATTTCATCTCAAATTGACTGCTAATCCTAGAGATTCACATATTTTTTGCCACTCACAGATATGTAATATTGGATCATTTTCCAGAAACAAATAAATGGCTAAGTATTTATTTTTGTCTTATTTGTTTGATTTAATTCTCTTTGACAACTTTCAGCATTTGCATGAAAATATGATGGTATTTTAGGTCATATTTATGTAGAAATATATACAATTCTAAAGAGTTGACAAATTTTCAAGCACCATTGTACATTTTCAGGTCTTTTATTGATTTCTATAACATAAATGTGTCATGGTGCACACAGCAGGGATGAACGAGGAGACGAGGATAACTCAAATAACAATCTTTAATGAATCTAAACACGGCAGGGCAAGACAAGGCAAGGTTGACACAGACAGGAACACCAGGGAATAATGAGTAGACCAGACGAAAACTAATGTGGGATTACAAATTTATTTAAATGTTTAATTTAGATTCCAATGTAATAGTGTACAAACTGAAGAAGTTATATACATTGTATTTAGCATTTATGGTGAAGATGATGACATCAGATGAACGATTCAAGAGGTCCCTGCCAGTTCCTGTTCTCTTATTGTAAGTCTAATGAGCCAGACGACGGAGACTCTTGCCTTTTGTTTGTAATGGCTCTTGGGGCCCCGGCCTCAGTCTTTGGGTAGTTAGGCTGATTGGATTAGGAGTGATTAAATCAGGCAGGATGCTATACCTGAATACTTCATTTGCATGCCTTAAGGTTGTCACCCAGGTGATTGGTTTTCCATTCCTAAGCACTGCCCCCTAAATGTATTTAAAACTACAATGTATCACTGCTTTAGTTAGACTTGGATGACTACAGCGACGCACAGCGAGTTCTCAATAAACAGTAACTTCTGTATGAAAGATATCCCAACGTCTCCTGGTCTCTGCTTCGACAAGAGGAATAAAAGGTTTACAACAGATGGTGCCGTGACCCGGATAGAGTTCCAGCTTCCTCACCTGAATCCAGATTGAAAACTCAAACAAAGATCTGCTTCCAGACTGCATCTTTTGGAATCCAGCGAAAACGTCAAGCTGAACAAAGATTTCCAGACTGAATTTTTCTCTCAACCAAGGTTGTGGTGAGTGCTGTCTCTAATCCAAAAGAACCTTTAAGACCAGTACAAATTTGTTATCCTCTGCGCCGACAGAGAAGA
The DNA here is from genome assembly GCF_012432095.1 of Onychostoma macrolepis. Classification (NCBI taxonomy): domain Eukaryota; kingdom Metazoa; phylum Chordata; class Actinopteri; order Cypriniformes; family Cyprinidae; genus Onychostoma; species Onychostoma macrolepis. The sequence goes on along the minus strand of NC_081157.1, from coordinate 45,910,729 downwards.
GTTAACAGACAGCTGTAGGGTTTGGTTAGCTAAGTTATCCTCTAAAAATGTCCTTTTAGAGATGAAGGTTATCCTCTGTTCAGGCAGGGAAGATTAGCATCACGTGCTAATATTGTGTTACCCTCTGTTTTCGGCAGGGAAGAACTGGTTATCCTCTGTGTAGGCAGGGAAGATTGGCATTTACGTGCTAGTTATTTTGGTTTATCCTCTTTTCACAGAGAAGGTTAGCATTTCATGCTAATAATTTTGGTTTATCCTCTGTTCTTGTAGGCAGGGAAGTTAAGTGTGAAGTGTTGGTAATTTGGAAAGTTAACAATAGTTAAGCTGTGTTAACAAGTGTACCCTCTGTTGATCAGAGAAGTTTTAGTGTTTGTTTGTGTGGTACAGAAGAAACGTACAAAATGGTTAGAAGGAATGCTAGGCTGATTCCAACAACAGAAAAGGGTGGTCTTGCGACTCCTTTGTGGTCAGATAGCGAATTCAAATCACTGTTAGGAGTGCAAATGAACCTAATAGTCACTGAGAAAGTTAGATAAGAACTAATTCAGAAATATGAGATCCATCCAGACAAGACTTGGTCTGTAGATGAGTGTAAAAAGGTATTAGGAACATGTATTCGCAAGAACAATGTGAAAGGCATTATCTGCTGCCACAGAGAATTTGGTTTAGCGCTAGCTACACAACAGTCTCAGCGTAACTCAGAGCTAGAGGAACAGAACAAAGAGCTCCGTGCTAGAGTATACTCTTTGACTAAGAAATTGAACCGCAACAAATCTTCAGAAAAAACTGATGTGAAAGAAGTTAGTCTGCCGGATAACAATTATCCTGATTTACAAGCTTTCTTTGAAAGAGATGTAGCTCTCCAATCAGTAACTGATGCGCCTGTAGATTCAATAAAGGTATGTGGTGCTACGAAAAGATCTCAGGGAATTGAGGGAATTGAAAGTGTTGCTCCGAACTCTTCTGTTGTCCAAGTACAAACTGTTGCCAAAGCGCTAGGACCTAAAGATATAGAGGGGCTATCCCAGAGCTTAGCCTCAGCACGCACAGATTTTTCTGAATTTAGAAAAGCATTGATCAACAAAATGCGTCTCTACGACATGTCGTTAGCAGAAGTCACACAGCTGATGTCACAAATTCTAACTGAATCTGAATTCAACAGTTTTGAGTCTGCTGTTACTTCTGAACTACAACATGCCAGTAAAGGCGATTTGAGAGAAGGTGTTTTGAAAATTCTAAAGAATATCATGGGACCCAAAATAGACTGGTCCAGAATCAGTAACTGTGTGCAAAGGAAAGAAGAAACTGTGAGTGAATACACTGAAAGGTTTTGTCAGTCAGCTGTAACTTACAGTGGAATAGTGGATGATTCTGAAAGTGTGCTTGATGACAAAGGACCACTAGTTCGAACATGGTTTGATGGCCTTTTATCAGAGTACAGATCAGCTTTGCCGTTCTTAGATCTAACATGGTCCACTGGAAGCTTGCAAAACAGCTTGGACAGGTTAGCTACTTGGGATGATGTTAAAACCAGAGTAAAGATTGCAGCAGCGTCCTTTAAGGTCAACACAGAGAACCGACAGAAACGTAAATGTCCTAAGAAGGAGGGCAGTTGTCATTACTGTGGTAAACCTGGACACTGGATGAAAGAGTGTAGGAAAAGCAAAAAGACATTAGGAGAAATTAACAGCTTTACTCAGCTCCTACTCAGTCTACTTGGTACTCTGAAGCAGCCCCTCCCCGCTTCACCGAACTGTTGGAGCAGTTTGCTCAGGTGTTAACTGTTAGGGCTGTGAGTGCTTAATTTCCCAGTAATGTACAACAAAGCTGAAAGATTCTTTGTAAATAAAACTACAGGAAGGTTACTGTCACTTCCTTCCATCTTCCATTGAGAGAATGCTACTTAAGTACACTCACAGCCTTCAAAGCTATACTACAGCACACTCCAGTCACTCACCTATCCTCTCTGGGTTATGATGTTTTTTTATGACTGATGTTCCATTAGAGGATGGAGATGTCACACACTAAAGTTTGCACACCACCTACAGGGATAGGACAGGGCACATGGACCAGTGAGGAGCCCAGGGAAGGACCAAGGCAATAGGCTTCGGGGGCCAACCCTGCGGTGAACATCCCCTCATAGGCCTTCCCCATCAACTAGTCCACCCTCACCTCACTGTTCTTTAGGTGTCTCGTGAATTAAGAAATAGGGAAAGAAGGAACAACAATAGCAGACTCAGATTGAACAGAGGATACAACCCTAATGTTTGCAGTCTTTAGAACAAATACTGCTCTGTCTTTTTGTTTTCTTTCTTCCTCTGTGCAGATACCACTTGATGGCTGTCCTGAGACCCATACGCGCCGAACTCCTCACCTGCGTATGAAGCCACAACCTCTAAAAGACAACGAGACCCACTGCCGAGCCAACTGTCACGGAAGACAGAACAAAGAAAAAAAAAAAATACACAACGCAGAGAATCACATACGAGAACTTCAGTCATCCAGCAACATGATCAAGACATTCTTGATCTTTCAGCAAAATTACACCAGATGGCTGAAAATAATTCTTCATGGTTCGGAAACCTGTTAGTATCAAGTGTTTCATGCAACAAATGACTCACGCCCATCACGAGAAATGACAGTTCCAACCAGAAAAGACTATTAAGAACTTCACGGAGCTGCATGTTTGTTTCTGTGTCAGCATGCAGTTCGTCCCTACAGACAATCAACACAGAACAAGTGCTATGTGCCTGTAACGATCACAAGTTACAAGAATAAACTTTTAAGTGTCTAAATTTGTATTTTGTGAGAGTTATTAGAACTCTCAAAGGGGGAATTGTGGGATTACAAATTTATTTAAATGTTTAATTTAGATTCCAATGTAATAGTGTACAAACTGAAGAAGTTATATACATTGTATTTAGCATTTATGGTGAAGATGATGACATCAGATGAACGATTCAAGAGGTCCCTGCCAGTTCCTGTTCTCTTATTGTAAGTCTAATGAGCCAGACGACGGAGACTCTTGCCTTTTGTTTGTAATGGCTCTTGGGGCCCCGGCCTCAGTCTTTGGGTAGTTAGGCTGATTGGATTAGGAGTGATTAAATCAGGCAGGATGCTATACCTGAATACTTCATTTGCATGCTTTGTTTAAAGATCATCACCCAGGTGCTTTGTTTCCATTCCTAAGCACTGCCCCCTAAATGTATTTAAAACTACAATGTATCACTGCTTTAGTTAGACTTGGATGACTACAGCGACGCACAGCGAGTTCTCAATAAACAGTAACTTCTGTATGAAAGATATCCCAACGTCTCCTGGTCTCTGCTTCGACAAGAGGAATAAAAGGTTTACAACACTAACTAAACAGGCAGGAACTAAATACACATGACAATCACTGATAATTAGACACACCTGAACTGAATAAACTAATAATCACACAGAACAAGGACAGGAACATGACCAAATAAGGACACAAGAGGCGGGAGCACAAGACATACACGACAGAGAACTGACAAAATGTGGCGTCTGACCTTTAAAACGTTGCATTTGTGTGAAATGTGTTTATGCTGCAATGTTTTGTAGAACTGAAACAACACTTCATTGAGTAGTGTTTACTTTATGAACATTAAGAATGAATGATTTAATAAATATACCATCTGCTCAAAATGGTGTACAGTTTTTTGTTGTTGTTTGTTTGTTTGTTTTTTTGTACATTGATAAGATGGAAAATTGCTTTCTGGAGTACAAAAAAGATCAAGTTGTTTATTGGAACATTATGCTAACCTGTAAAGGGATATTAATAATCTATTAATAATAGATTAATTAATATTATTATACTAGGTTTTACAAGTATATTCTCTTTTGTTTCTGTAGTAACCATCATTAAGATTAATTTGCTGGTTCTCGGTGTCTGTGTGACTGAATGATGCAGTTGTTTAAAACTTTTTATCCACAATATATTATTAAAATCCTTCAGAATATTTGATCGTCACAACACTGCTGAATCTCAAGCTGTGGTTTCACAGGATTAGTAATGCTATAAACTTATAAGTATTAATGACACAACAAGTTTAATATCAGACATTACATTTTGGGTGAGATCAGTGAATCAGGCCACTTCATGATGATTATATTACCACAGATAATCGGCCAACTTCACCTGATCTCATTTTCTCTCTGCTTTCTTCACCAAAGCAAATGTGTTATAAACACAGAGTTACAGCAGACAGAGAAAATAAGTAGTCAAGGATCAAGAGCTCAACCAAAGCAAACACTAATCACCATAATGGTGATGTCCATTAATCATCACTTAATCATCTCATTAACTGTGACAGTTGAGTGCTTGACATTCCACACTTCATTTTTCAGTTAAATAAGTGAATCGTCCAGATGTTTTGAGTGCATTTGTTTTTAATTCTTGATTAGTGCATATAACTGTTGTTTTCCTGTTTTAGCTGCATATAAACAAGCTACATATTGTACCATCACTTATACTATTTACAGTATCTCACAGAAGTGAGTACACCCCTCACATTTTTGTAAATATTTTATTATATCTTTTCATGTGACAACACTGAAGAAATGACACTTTGCTACAATGTAAAGTAGTGAGTGTACAGCTTGTATAACAGTGCAAATTTGCTGTCCACTCAAAATAACTCGACACACAGCCATTAATGTCTAAACCGCTGGCCACAAAAGTGAGTACACCCCTAAGTGAAAATGTCCAAATTGGGCCCAAAGTGTCAATATTTTGTATGGCCACCATTATTTTCCAGCACTGCCTTAACCCTCTTGGGCATGGAGTTCACCAGAGCTTCACAGGTTGCCACTGGAGTCCTCTTCCACTCCTCCATGATGACATCACAGAGCTGGTGGATGTTAGAGACCTTCCATTTGAAGATGCCCCACAGATGCTCAATAGGGTTTACGTCTGGAGACATGCTTGGCCAGTTCATCACCTTTACCCTCAGCTTCTTTAGCAAGGCTGTGGTCGTTATCATGTTGGAATACTGCCCTGCGGCCCAGTCTCCGAAGGGAGGGGATCATGCTCTGCTTGAGTATGTCACAGTACATGTTGACATTCATGGTTCCCTCAATGAACTGCAGCTCCCCAGTGCCGGCAGCACTCATGCAGCACCAGACCATGAGACTCCCACTACCATGCTTGACTGTAGGCAAGACACACTTGTCTTTGTACTCCTCACCTGGTTGCCGCCACACACGCTTGACACCATCTGAACCAAATAAGTTTATCTTGGTCTCATCAGACCACAGGACATGGTTCCAGTAATCCATGTCCTTAGTCTGCTAGTCTTCAGCAAACTGTTTGCGGGCTTTCTTGTGTATCGTCTTTAAAAGAGGCTTCCTTCTGGGACGACAGCCATGCAGACCAATTTGATGCAGTGTGCAACGTATGGTCTGAGCACTGACAGGCTGACCCCCCACCCCTTCAACCTCTGCAGCAATGCTGGCAGCACTCATAAGTCTATTTCCCAAACACAACCTCTGGATATGATGCTGAGCACGTGCACTCAACTTCTTTGGTCGACCATGGCGAGGCCTGTTCTGAGTGGAACCTGTCCTGTTAAACCACTGTACGGTCTTGGCAACCGTGCTGCAGCTCAGTTTTAGGATCTTGGAGATCTTCTTATAGCCTACGCCATCTTTATGTAGAGCAACAATTCTTTTTTTTCAGATCCTCAGAGAGTTATTTGCCATGATGTGCCATGTTGAACTTCCAGTGACCAGTATGAGAGAGTGAGAGCGACAACACCAAGTTTAACACACCTGCTCCCCATTCACACCTGAGACCTTGTAACACTAACGAGATACATGACACCGGGGAGAGAAAATGGCTAATTGGGCCCAATTTGGACATTTTCACTTAGGGTTGTACTCACTTTTGTGGCCAGCAGTTTAGACATTAATGGCTGTGTGTTGAGTTATTTTGAGGGGACAGCAAATTTGCACTGTTATACAAGCTGTACACTCACTACTTTACATTGTAGCAAAGTGTCATTTCTTCAGTGTCATCACATTAAAAGATATAATAAAATATTTACAAAAATGTGAGGGGTGTACTCACTTCTGTGAGATACTGTATATACTACACCTTTTTTTAATGATTTAATAAATTAGCTGGCAGAAAATATTAGGTAGCTATCTGACCAGCAACAATGGGGAAGTTAATTGGGGCAGTTTCTAAAAAGTGCATCGAGTACAATGTTAGTAATTTGCCATATATGAAATAAATACCAAGTTGTGTCATTGATCAAGTCCATGTCATCAAAACTCACTCCAGCCAAGCAAACAAAGTGTGCAACCCTGATAATGAAAGTACAGTGACCAAAAAAGGCATGAATCACACAATGAACACAAAGACATGAAGCAGAACAGAAGAAGAGACAGAAACTGGTTTGGCATCTCTGTAGGTGCTGTTCATGTTTCCAAACACTGATAATCAGCACCATAATCAAACTTATGCTTATCGCTGTGACTTCAGCATGTGAAGAAATCATTTTGACAAAGATTTGATCATGACAGACCCTGGAGAGACTCTGTGATCGTCAAACACACCAAACAAATAAAGTACAATAAGTAAAACACTCACATTAGTGTCTTGATTCCTTTCTCTTTTTTGTTGTTGATTTTGTTAATTTTGAGTGCACTTTGTCCAAATCTAAACTAAAGAAATCCCATACACATGTAATAAAGGATACAAAGACTTGTTCAGTTGTAAAGGACACACTATTTTGTGAATAATCTGTATAGTGAAGAACGACTCACTTGTTATTCAAAAGACTGGACACTGCCTGCTGATGTAATTATGTAATAACTTGTTATGGAACTTTAGCATGTGAAGAAAAAAAAAAACAATTGACAAAGATTTGATCATGACAGACCCTGGAGAAACTCTGTGAGCTTCAAACACACTAACAAATGAAGGGCAATAAATAAAACACAAAGTGTCTTGTGTTGTTTTGCTATCAATAGATGCATTCTCTCATGTTCATTTTGAATGCATTTTTTTACATCATCTTGAAGATACCTGGATGCTCCTGTCTAACTTGCTGAACAAGATGATCAGAAACTGTTCCACCCTCTTCAAACATTTACCAAGAAGAGACTCTCATTAATATATAGGGTACAACGGGGCTAAAGGCACAACTTAAGTAAAAAGGTGCTATTCACTGCACCTAAAATGTATAATTGCAGAAAAAAAAAATTAGTTTGTATTGAACATTAATGGAGCAACAGATTTTGTGTGAAAATAGATCATACAAGTTGTTTATTTTGTTTGAAAATCTTATAAATGTATGAGGTGGCAAGAGGGGCCTTTTTACCCCACGCACTGGGAAAAAGGCTCACCAGCATGGGGTAAAAGGCACACGCTATTGGTACAATTACTTCAGCTAAAATAATGTTGTTGTTTTTTTTGTTTGTTTTTTTAAATAATGTCTAAGTTAATACTTGTTCAAAACAATCACTTTAGCAAAGTTTTTACTATTTTCTGCTTATTTTGAAAAATAAAAGATTTATTTTTTGTTCAGTAAATATACTGTCATTAAAATATGTCATATTAAAATGTATAAACAAAATTATTTTAATAAGTCAAGATTCTGAAAGCATTGAAGGAGATCCAGTAATAATTTCAATATATATTTACAGTAGTAACAACAAATTATATATTTTTTATATTATATGATTAATGTCATGTTTTTAAATATGATGGTTTCATTCTAAACATGGTGATTATCTCTAATATGGACAGCCAACATAATATATGATATTTACCATCTGAATCTAACCATGTCATGTCAACAAATGGAAAAGTCAGCGATCTATTAATTATCATGTTAATTTCTGTGCGTCTTTAGTCCCAACAGCAGGGGCGCGTTGTAAAAAACATACTTTTACATATTCTTTTGTTATTTAAAAAACTGTTGCTTTAATCATCTTAAAACTGAAAATCATAAAGAAGACCTTTGTCTCAAAATATATGCATTCATTTTAGCTATTCTCATTTGCTACTTAAATCTACAACATTTTAAAAAACATAAAATATTAGATCAAATAAGCACAGAATCAACTTTGCGCTGCTGCGCGCGATCACGTCAAAGATCAGCTGTATAGAGTGGGGGAACTATGACGTAACTCTGTATGCGGATCAGCTTTTAGCATGAAACTGGTTCCTCGACAAAAAGCCAATGGGATTTTTCCATAGGCTTTTGGTTTATCGCAAAAAATAAGCTCTGTGTTCAATCATAGTTCATGAAAATTACACGTTTTGTCCATCAAGATAATCTTCACAAAATAATATAACTTTGATGAATTTTGAAGCTTAAATAAAAGCGCCAGAACTGAAAAGCTAAACTTAGGCTATAAACGAACTACAGCACCACGCCTTCAGTGTCACCACCACCGTGCTCCAGACAACTGTTTCAAACTTATTTATAACATGTTCAGTGAAGGATTTACTGTGTATATGAATTTTAATCCACGCTACATTAACCTTTTCATATAAACTGGAATAAATACAAAACTAGAGCCAAACTAAAACTGAAATGAGACATTAGTAATAAATAGTAGGCTATAGTGAATAAATGAAATAATCTTAACTAAAGGACATTTAAAGCACATATTTCTGTACATTTCGAAATAAGGTGCATTAAAAGTCAATAAATCCTTGATTAATATGAATATTTTAATTAAAAATGTTTCCCTGTGTATTTAATCTTTTAAATAACAGCAGAGTGAGTGAGTTTTTGGATATGGTAAGATTAAACTTATTTTAGTGGACAACGTACCACATTTCAGCTATCATTTTATTAGGGTGGATACACAAAATGTTATTTTATCCTTGCTTCTAGGAAATCCTATATATGCTCTATATGCTTTTTAACAGCTTTGTGTTGCTGTAAACATTTAATTTTAATGTGGCTTTAAGCACTATGCATCATTAAAGTTTCACTTTCACCACATAAAGCCGGTAAATGTGGTGTTTACATGTAATAATCGTAATATGAGCTCACCTTATAGTACGAACCCAGAGTCTCCGCATCAGTAAACGATAAAACGAGCATCTTCCATCCGAAGACGTGTGTCACATTTCGGGGCAAAGCAAAAAAATAAATAAACATTGTCGAACAAAAACATAAAATGCGGGAAACTATTCATTGGTTATTCTAAAAATAATTGTATTACAAATTATACTACAACTGTAAAATACTATAAATTAATCAACTGTTCGGCGTGATGACGTTCAATGTCTCCGACAGCGCCTGTAGTCCCATTTAGCAACTTGTTAGCAACAGCTTAAAAAACAGCTTAAAAAAATCAGGAGTGGCGTGTAACTGGTGTGTTTTATGTTGTAGAATAAAACGTGAAAGTATCTTGAGCTTGTGTGAACCATGGACCTTATTTAAGAGATTTAACCAAAATCACATTAAAAAAAACCCATTCGCCTACAAAGTGACATCATAGTTTCCCCACTCTATATACACGTGTATCTTGAAAAGCGTATGTTTTGGAAAGTGCTACGCCACGTTTTCGTGCCATCTAGTGGTTTAGATGAAAATAATATCAAAGGCGCCATTTACACCGGGGCGCCTTTAGCCCCGTTGTACCCTACAAGTGCATCTCAATAAATTATGTCATGGAAAAGTTCATTTATTTCAGTAATTCAACTCAAATTGTGGAACTCGTGTATTAAATATATTCAATGCACACAGACTGAAGTAGTTTAAGTCTTTGGTTCTTTTAATTGTGATGATTTTGGCTCACATTTAACAAAAAATCTCAACAAATTAGAATATGCTGACATGCCAATCAGCTAATCAACTCAAAACACCTGCAAAGGTTTCCTGAGCCTTCAAAATGGTCTCTCAGTTTAGTTCACTAGGCTCCACAATCATGGGGAAGACTGCTGATCTGACAGTTGTCCAGAAGACAATCATTGACACCCTTCACAAGGAGGGTAAGCCACAAACATTCATTGCCAAAGAAGCTGGCTGTTCACAGAGTGCTGTATCCAAGCATGTTAGCAGAAAGTTGAGTGGAAGGAAAAAGTGTGGAAGAAAAAGATGCACAACCAACCGAGAGAACTGCAGCCTTATGAGGATTGTCAAGCAAAATTGATTCAAGAATTTTGGTGAACTTCACAAGGAATGGACTGAGGCTGGGGTCAAGGCATCAAGAGCCACCACACACAGATGTGTCAAGGAATTTGGCTACAGTTGTCGTATTCCTCTTGTTAAAGGGATAGTTCACCCAAAAATGAAAATTCTGTCATCATTTACTCATCCTCAAGTAGTTCCAAACCTGTATGAATGTCACAAAGGAAGATATTTTGAAGAAAGTCTGTAACCAGGCTGTTTTGGGGCACCATTGACTTCCATAGTAGGAAAAAAAAATACTATGGAAGTCAATGGTGCCCCAGAACTGCTCTGTTTCCCACATTCTTCAGAATATCTTCCTTCGTGTTCAGCAGAACAAACACATTCATACAGGTTTGGAACAACTTGAGGATGAGTAAATGACAGAATTTTCATTTTTGGGTGAACTATCCCTTTAAGCCACACCTGAACCACAGACAACGTCAGAGGCGTCTTACCTGGGCTAAGGAGAAGAAAAACTGGACTGTTGCCCAGTGGTCCAAAGTCCTCTTTTCAGATGAGAGCAAGTTTTGCATTTCATTTGGAAACCAAGGTCCTAGAGTCTGGAGGAAGGGTGGAGAAGCTCATAGCCCAAGTTGCTTGAAGTCCAGTGTTAAGTTTCCACAGTCTGTGATGATTTGGGGTGCAATGTCATCAGCTGGTGTTGGTCCATTGTGTTTTTTGAAAACCAAAGTCACTGCACCCGTTTACCAAGAAATCTTGGAGCACTTCATGCTTCCTTCTGCTGACCAGCTTTTTAAAGATACTGATTTCATTTTCCAGCAGGATTTGGCACCTGCCCACACTGCCAAAAGCACCAAAAGTTTGTTAAATGACCATGGTGTTGGTGTGCTTGACTGGCCAGCAAACTCACCAGACCTGAACCCCATAGAGAATCTATGGGGTAATGTCAAGAGGAAAATGAGAAACAAGAGACCAAAAAATGCAGATGAGCTGAAGGCCACTGTCAAAGAAACCTGGGCTTCCATACCACCTCAGCAGTGCCACAAACTGATCACCTCCATGCCACGCCGCATTGAGGCAGTAATTAAAGCAAAAGGAGCCCCTACCAAGTATTGAGTACATATACAGTAAATGAACATACTTTCCAGAAGGCCAACAATTCACTAAAAATGTTTTTTTTGTTGGTCTTATGAAGTATTCTAATTTGTTGAGATAGTGAATTGGTGGGTTTTTGTTAAAAGTGAGCCAAAAATCACAATTAAAAGAACCAAAGACTTAAACTATTCAGTCTGTGTGCATTGAATTTATTTAATACACGAGTTTCACAATTTGAGTTGAATTACTGAAATAAATGAACTTTTCCATGACATTCTAATTGATTGAGATGCACCTGTATATGTTGACACTTTTTGAATTTCTGGACAAAATCAAGTAATCAGCGATTCGTGGAGAATGAAGAGAAATACTCTAAAACTGTGTTTCTGAACAGACAGCAGGTCTTTGTGATTCTCGTGGTGAAGTGCTTGAGTCTCTAATGCAGAATGAAGCCGAGAGTCACTTCAGACACAGCAGAGCAACTCAACGACCAGAAGAATACACACACATTTATACATTGTAGGATATGTTCAGAAATAACCAAGTTATATTAACCCTTTCTGCAATTTTATTGGTTACATTATCACTGAGGACAAACACTGAAGTACAGAATAATCATGTGATTTTTGTGATAAATATGGTACAATGTCTTCACCTCCTAAATTCAAACACATATTTGTTCCAGTTCTCTAAGCGTTTTGTTTCCTAAAAGCATAAGCACAGGACTTTTCAACATTTCAGATTACAACATAAGAATATTATTTTGAGTGCGTAAAATAGGAATGAAGCTAAATTAATCTTTTAATAATTTCATATTCCTCAAAACACTTCCATTACCACTCTTTTAAAGAAAACATGTCACTCTCTGTCATCTTCCACCACAGGATAAATCATTTTCACATCTTGAACAAATACAGAAGGACTAACAAGATATACACACTCACATAAGACTAAATGAAGTACATGTGTGCAAATATAGCAGCTTCGGACAGTAGAAATACATACATTGAAATTTACTGTAAAATATACAACAACTGAACAAGTCTCAGTGAAGGACAATAATCAATAGACTGTTTACAGCTCTTGTGTGAAAAAGTGCAAAAACGCTGCAATGTAATAATGAATGACATTCAACATTTGACAGTGACTCAAAGACTTTTTTTAAAAACGGCATTCCATAAAACATGACCTGCAAAACATGTACAGCAAGAAAAGACTGACTTGTTTTCTATGCAAGTAATAACTGAACATGAAACATTTCTGATCATAAATGCAATGATATAATAGTAAATATTTAAATTTGAATAATAATAAGATTATTTGTTTGACATAATTTTTTATGGAACTAATTTCTAAGGAACTAAGGAACATATTCTCACAACAGCTAGACAGGTCAGTATAAACAGCTACGTAGGATGATTCATCCTTATGACGCCCTAAACTTGATAAAGAGCATCACAACTGAAACACTCCTCAATCAACATTATCATTTACTGGAGAACAGACAACTCTCGTTAGTAAACTGTGACAACAATACAGCTGATATTTCTGTAAGACAGTGTATGAAAACTGATTTAATTGGAAAGGTCACTGGACCTTTATATAGTAATACTGAACACTGAAGTTCACATGATTTTCAGTGTTTCTGGAGGACAGACAAGGTAAGAAATCTAATTCAGTCCTGTGGACCAATAAAACTACCAGATAAAAACTACCAATGCCTTTGATCCCGTTTTATAAATAATATATAAGAGTGAACAGCTTCATATGAAAATAACGATTTAAAAGCTTTAAAACTCTTTAAAAAAGATACTGATAAAAGGTACTGTATTGATAATAATAATAATAATAATAATAATTAATCTAGTAATAAACAGATACAATTTCTGTTACACAGTTTTGATGATGTAAATATACGCATTTTTGTCACATCATCCATAAGCATTTCAGCAGGATGTTATGTAATCTATATGACATTTCTAATATGTTGATTATGTCGTCTTCAGTAAGTGACCAACTTCACACGATCCCATTTTCTCTTGTTTTTTCTTATCATAACAAATGTTTACAGCATTAACATCAGCCAGAGAAAAACTACCACGAAAAAAAGTCAAGGGCCAAGTTCCCAACAAAAGCAAACACAAATAACTAGAATACTGATTCTTCATTATTTTAATTCACCCTAACTGTTAATTAATTCTCAATACAATTTTTTTTGTAGATGTCTGAAAGAAATAAATTCAATCTGGTTAGTAATGCGTGAAGCTGCTGATGCTGTTTGTGGAGTTGTTTAATCATCCTCTCCTGAGATCTTGAGAGATTTCATGTGTTCTTTTATTTCAGTTGATTTCATCTAAGGCTCTGGTTGGAAGTAACTTGTGGTTTTCGTGTTTCTCTTTCATTTAGTGATTCTGCATGTTAACAGCAGGTGTTTATCACTAATGCTCAATCAGCTCTTTATTAAACACTTAAGTATCTAATTAACCTCAAACTTTCAGTCACAGTTTAGTTTAGGGACTATACAGCTTTCACTATAAACTTAATATTATCTTCGACATTTGCCCCAATAAACTCCTAATTTGCTGCTTGTTAATAGTTATTAAGGAAGCTGTTAAGTTTAGGTTTGGGGTAGAAATAAGGATCTAGATTAGAATATGGTCATGCAGAAAAAGCCATTAATATGTGCTTTATAATTACTAATAAACAGCCAATATGAGAATTTGTCCCAACCAATTTGACCAATTACCCATTTTTACTAATTTTCCTAACTTCTTACACAATTTGACTAAAAGTACCTGGAGACCTCATTGCCTAATTACACAGGTGGTCTAGTCCCAATGTTGTCCCATCAGAAGAGCAAGTCAACTATGAATACAGAAGCTTTAATAATCTTTAACTACTACAAGTGTCACATGTTGGCTTGACTTGTCAAGAGGCTTGATGCAGATGAACGCAGATAAAAACACATTTAATAAATGAGAAATGCACAAAAAGTTAACACAATATATAATGTACAATGTAATGTAATACATGCTTACCTGGCAGGAGAGAAACCATGATCAAGAAGGTAGTTCACACAGAGCAAGGCAGTGCTGACCCCTGCGAATTCCCCAAATGTGGGAATCTCGACTGTATAATTTATGGTAGTGGGGGACTGTGTTCACACTCTCCCCTGGATATACTGTGTGTATCACCAAACAACAATGACTTGTACATACACTATATGGACAAACGTATTGGGACACCCCCTTCTTTAGAACAGAAAAAAGCACTTCCAAAACTGTGGTTACGAAGATGGAAACATAATTCTTGTATTTAAAAATTGTATTTCCATCTCTGTTGCAACAGTTTTGGAAGTGTCTAAAATGACTGTACCCATATGTACAAGTCATTGGTGTTTGGTAAAGAGTTTTTGGCTCAAGATCTGCATTTAAAGTCACACCAGAGGTGTTCAGCTGGGATTAGGACTTGGCTTTCTGCAGACCAGTCAAGTTCTTCCACACTGACTCAGTCAATCATTTCTTTTTGAACCTTGCCTTATACACAAAGGCATTGTCATGTTAGAATAGAAAAGGGTCCTGTCCAAACTGTTGCTTTAAAATTAGAAGCACACAGTTTTCAAGAATATCATTATACCTGTATGCTTAAACATTATGATTTTCACAATTGGAAATTACTAAAGTAGTCAAAGTATTGGGTGTAACAATGGTAACTATGAAAGCTAACAAGGTAACACTGGAAACAAGGAAACGGGAAGTAAAACCACAGAAACTGAACAAAGGCAGACACAGACAAAAGAATATCAAAAAACGTCTTCATGAAAAACAGAGACACAGGGTAATTGCAACAGTAAGAGAACAGTAACTTTAGTGTCAACACTATCACTATATCTCACACTGTGGAAATTCCTTTGGAATTAAGATTCATTCCAGCTGCAGCATATAGCCGACACAATTGCCAGTTTAATTTTTGCAGTAATAAGGTTTATTTAGCGGCTGACCAGAAGTCACCTCAGATGCAGCAAAGCACCTCAATGACCAGAAGAATACACACATATTTATACCTTGCAGAATATGTCCAAAAATAAGTTATATTCAGTGTGCATGACCTGAGCAGATTGTTCAGTTAGATTGGTTGCACTCATCTGGTATGAAAGGGACAGCTGACAGACACAGGGCATTTCAATATTTCAGATTAGACCAGAAGCATATTATTTGAGAGTGTAACATAGTGATGAAACATAACTGATCAAACAATTATAAAAATGACCAAGTACCTCTCTTTAAATGAAACATTTCACTGTCTGTGAAAAAAATTCCACTACACCTGCTTCAGTGTTACTTTTACTTGGAGTTGGCATAACTGACTTTTGTTTTTACTAAAACAATGTTCTTAGTAAAAAAAAAGAAAAAGAATAATAAAAAAAACTTGAATTTTGTTCTGTTTGAATAAACGATAAGAGTACATTACAGTATAAGTTTTTTTTTTTTTTTGAATATGTTGTGTGCAGAGCAGAACAGAACTGACATAAAATCAGAGCAGCAAAGGTTTCTGTTTATCAGATCACAAACCTGTTGAAGTGAGTATATCTTTCTGTCTGAATCAACTTAACAACTTAACAATCAACTTAATTTTGACATAAAGGTTTTTCTTACCAGAAGTAAACACATTATTTTATCCAGGAAGAAGAGAAGATCCTTGAAGACATTGAAGAAGTAATAACAGCAGATTGTGTCAAGAGTGCTTCATTACTGATCTTTGTTCCTAAGTCACACATCACAATGGGTTTTTTCAGTGTACAAAATCAAACTTCTGAATCTGATGGAAATGGTAAAACTACTCTCGAGAATGGGGGAAGAAACCCACCTGATATCACTTTAGATGGCATAGCTAAAGATTTGTTATCATTTTTTAACAGGTTTGACAGCTTACGTAAAACAAAAAAAAATATCGAAGAGAAATATGACATTAAAAATGAGTATGGTGATTACTGGTCAGCTGATGATATCAAACGAGCTTGGGGAAAAACAAAAAGAATGGATAAAAAATCAGATAAAAGAAAACACTGGGCTCGTGTGATAATTTTGCAGATGCTAAAAAGATCGGTTTATGATGGGTGTAAACAAAATGCAGCACAGGAGGATCATGATGATACAACCAATGAAACTAAGCAATCATATGAAAAAACAAGAATTAAAAAAAACAAGGATATAGTTAACAGTTGTGAGCAGTGGAAAAGCATTGACAACCATGAGAAGTTGAATTTCACAGATATGCCCAACCAAATGAAAGCTTGTGGAAAAGCAGAAAGCATGAAAGGAAACTCAGAAGACAGATCATCTCAAAGCAGTGCTGAACTGGAAACAGTGGAAGCTGCTGGAGGAGTTAAGCAGAGTTCTGGAGTAAATCGCAAATCAACCAACAGTGGTCTCAATCAAACAAGTAGTGCCAGTCAGCGCCGGTCTGGGGCACGATTTCCAGCTGAGAGCCAGGCCACTAGGAATGATCCTGGTGCTCCCGATGACCAGTCCGGCACTAATGTCAGTGCAGCAGAAAGTGAAGAAGCAGAGAACCATACAGAAGATGAAACCATCTACATACGTATCCCAGTCACAGTAATGTTTGGCAGTGAACCAGGAGATGTAGTTAAACCTGTCCAATCTCCCAATAAATTAATAAATGGATTTCCATCTAATACTGATATAAGAAAAAGAAAATCTTACGTCATGTCATTTGACAATGAAACCAATAATGCTAAATGGGTGTATGAGATACTGAACAGTGATTCTTTAGTGGACAACTGTAGAAAGCTAAAGCCATTTGAAAATGACTATCACAAAGGTCATCTTGCTGCAGCTGCCAATCACAGGTGGTGTCGGGAAGCAAATCATGACACTAATTTGTTCAGCAACATTATACCACAGCATAAGAAATTAAATCAGGGCATGTGGAAGAAATTGGAGAATCGCTGTCGAAAGATACAGCAAAAAAAAATGGAATGCAATGTCCATGTGTACACTGGACCACTTTACCTGAGAGAAAAAAACGATGCGTGTTTTCGTGTGCGTAAATTTCGTGAAATGAACCGTATGGGAGGGAAAGTAATCCCAACTCACCTCTTTAAGGTGATCATTGTGGAGAATAAGAATGGGACAGTAGAAGAGCCAGAATGCTATGTGATGCCCAATGAGGAACCAGAACATGAAAACTTGACTGACTACAATTGGGACATTAAAAATATCGAGGCGGCCTCTGGGCTGACCTTCATACAACACCGTCCCAATGCAAACATGAGAGACCATATGAAGACGGTGACACTGCAGGGCGAAGGTGGAAATGGAGAGTCACATACTGTTAATATTTATGTCAGGATAAGCTCATAATTTATACTGAAAATAAGCTCATTACTCATAATGATGCTGACATGTGTGCACAGAAACACAGTGAGTTGAGCTGATCTTCCCTTATGAGTGTGTTTGGACGAACTGATCATTTGTAAAGATGAAAAGATGAAGAGTTCATTTGACTAAGTCTGCAATTTACTGTATGTGCTTATATAGATGCACACCATGCTTTCAGAATTGTTTCTCAAGATCTTAAAAATCTTTGATCTCTTATGCTTAAATGCTTGAAATTAGTTTTATAGACAAACATATTTCTTATGCTTAATGTATGCTTACAATATGTATTACTTTACATAAACTTTATTTGTATTGTAATGTATTGTAATATTGCTATATTAACAAACATACATATCCATGTCATATCTAGTCTAGTCATACTTTATTTGTGCTTCAAATTAATATGTAGACCCTAGTGAATCAGGATTAGGCATGTGGAATTTGAACACTGTTTTTATGTATTCGCTCAATAATTTAATTTCATTCATTTATAACAAAAATATATATTATTATCATTGAAAATATTGTGTAATTGCATAATGAAGCTTACAATTGTACTGTCAGAGAATCAAGCATGACCATTATGTTTAAATGATGAACAAACCTTAAGTTACTTGTATTTTTGTTGTGCTTAAATCATAGTGTAGACCAAGACTCTGAATGATGTTTTAATGTTGTTTTAATCCACTAGATATATTTTCACAAAAGTATTCATATTTCATAGTCAGTTATAATGTCTCTTCTGAATGAATGAATAAGAACGCGTGTAGAAATCTGTGAGAAACTTTGCGGTAACACTTTCTATGAAGCCTGTATTTATAATACATTATAAGGGTATTCTTAAGGCACTATAATGAATGCATAATGCATTATAAAAAAAAATGTATAATGTGTTATAAAATCTCATGAATAATCATAACAATTATAATACATTATAGTACTTACGTGTTTGTGGTTATAACTTTTAAAAGTATGATTATTCATAACACACAATAAACACCATATTAAATCTTCAACATTTGAAAGTGTGCTGCCATGCACGCAGCGCCGGATCGGAGCAAGCAGACGAATCATGAATGGAAATGATTCCAGATCGGCGATGTAGTATTTGGTTTCCCAAAAAGGTCCATCGCTCATCACAAAATAAATTTGCTGAATGCAGAATAAACTGTATTTTCCTGCGCTCAAACCTGCCAATCTAAAGGAAATGCCGTGCATGGCGTTTGAGGTCATTTGTGAATTAGAATAGATTTATAGTCTAAATAAAACAATCTGCAACTGTATATTATTACACTTGCATACAAAACTTTTGTATTATGCTTGTTATAGAGTGTGTGACATCACGTGCACTACCGCCGGTGGCAATAGACAACCGCGGTGACAACCGACCATCGCGGTGATGCGGTTGTCACAGCGACCGTCACAGCCCTATTAATGACCCTCTGTGACTTACCCTCTTTGTGGAGGGCGTCAATGTTCGTCTTCTGCATCATTGCCAAATCAGCAGTCTTCTCCATTATTGTGGTTTCAAAGAACAAGAGATACTCTGAATTTATACTGTAGGGATGGTCATTTATTGAAACTCAAATGTAAATATTCTAATATTTTGATATACTGATTTTTGACTTTCATGAGCTGTAAGCTCTAATCATCAAAATTAAAAAAAAAAAAAAAAACCTTTTACCCTTTACAGATTCGATTGATGTATTGCTCATATCTGTACGATCAAAAATAACAGAGAAATTCAAGCTCATTTCGGCCTTATCAGGAAAATCTGCCACAAAACACGTTAACAATCTTCAACTAGGGAGGAATAAACATACACAGGTTCAACAAGAAAAAGAAAACATTCTGATAAGAGTGCTTTCCAACAATATTGTTTTAAATATTAATAATATATACCAACACATAGTTTAAATTGTTGGTCCCACTTTATATTAGGTGGCCTTAACTACTATGTACTTACATTTAAATTAATCATTTGGTACAATGCACTTATTGTGCACATACATGTTTTTACATTGTACTTATATTTTTAAAAATACCTGTAGCTGCACTGGTCTAATGAAATGATAGCCACGCTTCATACAGATGTCTTTGCTGTTTATTTGTGTCTCTGTCTCTCTCTTTTCAGCAGACACCGTGAAAACTACAAGAAATAAAGCATATATTTAAAATATGCATCTCTCAGAGTCCTTTTTCTCAGTCTCTCATTCAAATGTCAGCTGATATGCAAGTGAACATGTGCGACAAATCTGAATCCAATGACATCACTATTTACACTTAACATCGTTTACATAAACTGATATAAAACAACATTATACACAAAATGCAACATATTTAAAGATGAATTACCGTGTGCGCCCTCTTAGACCATGCAGATAAAGTAATTCTTTTATCAGGCTGTATACACTCAAGTTTCTCTGCATCCACGTTAGATTGACCCATAATGCAATGGTCCAGCGCTCAACATGTGACCTGTTACGCTTCAACAGTCACTCTTTCTTAAAGAACCCCCAACTTTAAACATTTCAAGGGAGCTCATTTTCTACTTATTACACTGTGAATATCACATTCATACATTTTAGTCAAGTATTTTTTAAACAAATGAACTCAAATTAATATGAATTTATAACAGAAACAATGCACAACTCTGAAAACATGTCTTTGACAGTTACACTCCCACCAAATTACTATAATTTATGATGAACTTTATGTAAATGTTTGAATAAATTGAGTAATTTCTTAAACCAAACGTTAGAACCATATATTTGTATCTTGGTTCAAAACTACTAGATGAACTTGTGACACTTAAAAGTCTCAAGATTAGACAACACATCAGATTTAATTGTTCTCTACGAGTACCACTAATTTATGAATAGGACGTTCAAGAATTGATGGATTAGTCAGTCGTTGACCCTTTTTCCCTAACTTCCTATTTCCTATTTGAATTTTGGCTTTTCGCACCAGTCCGTCTTCATCTGCACAAGAATCAAGCACTCGTCCAAGTCTCCATTCATTGCGAGGAAGTGCTTCCTCCTTGACAATGACAATATCTCCAACCTTAACATTTCGTTTTGGAGAGTGCCACCGTTGTCTGAGGGTGATGTTTGCCAGATATTCCTTTCTCCATCTACTCCAAAATTGCTGTGTCAGATATTGTACTCTGCACCACCTTTTTCTTGCATACAGGTCCTCTGGGGCAAATTTCCCAGGTGGAGGCAGAGGGACAGAGGATTTCATGGTGAGTAAATGGTTTGGGGTAAGCGGCTCTAGCCCCTTGGGATCATTGATGGTATCTGTGGTGAGTGGGCGGCTATTTATGATTGACATGGCTTCATAGAAGAAAGTTCTTAAGGAAGCGTCATCCAGTCTTCCTGCGCTCTGAGAAAGGACCCAGCTTAGAACACTTCTAATTGTTCTGATCTGCCTTTCCCAAACCCCTCCCATGTGACTGGCATCAGGTACGTTCAAAATGAAGTCACATTGTTTCTGGGATAGGTAAGCAGTTAATCTCTCCTTGTCCAATTCTTCCAAAGCCTTTGTCAGCTCGTTTTTCAGACATTTTGAAACGCTGAACGTGGCTAATGTCTGATGTTAAATTGTCATTGTATATTGGATCGTTAGTTATAAAAACTGCACCTATCCAGATGAATGGACAGTTACGCCCCTATGTAGTAATGTGATGCAGCTAAGTCAAAGTAAATAATATAAATTTCTCTAAATGTTTATATAGATTTAGCTACCACATGGCAGACCAAGACATCACTGTTAGCCTTTACTTCTCAGCTTCCAGACCATTGTCTCAGTGGAACATATACTGTAATGTGTGAATGTAATACAAAGTATTTGAATATTTATTATTATTATTATTAATTTTTTTAATTGTGGTTTCAGGTCGGGTGGAAAGACTGGAGAGCTAGAGCAGATGAGCATGGCAATCCAGGTGTGAAACAGTGAACTTTTAACTTATTTTATTTATTTTTACCTGAAATCAGCATGGACAAGTGTTCTCATGTCATATGATAATGCAACATATTCTTTATTTTCTCTTCATGCAGCAGTTTTTTTTGGGGGGATGTGCAAGCAGTTCTTGTTTGTGTATAATTTTTCAGTTCCTATGTGGTAAGGGGTGAATAAACAAACCAAGGACCATTTAAAACCAAAATCAGTGTAAAACAGCTGCATGAAAAGATGTCTGTGAATTTTATTGTATGAGGAGAAGCACTTTTAAAGAAATCTACATTATGTAATGTGTGAAATCTCTGGCACTATGCCAACAGTCATTGTCATTTTAAACGGAAGCAAAAGTTTTTAGTTAAACCAAGGTGCTTGGACAAGTTCTGGTTTCTAGAAATCATGAAAACATGTAAGGGTGTCTAAGGAACTGCACTCCAGTGGTTCAAGTCTTCCCTCACAGGTAGGTCCTTCAGGGTGTTGTGGAGGGGTGAGGTGTCCAATTCGTAACATCTAGCTTCTGGAGTACCTCAGGGCTCAGTGCTTGGGACACTTCCCCTCTCCGTGTAGATGACATGACTATGGGTCTGTCATTCAGTAATATGGCTTTTCATATCACTGCTATCTAGTGTTGTCAAAAGTACTAACTTTGGTGCCAAGTCGGTACTGAAATTTAAAAAATGTGACGATACCAGCATTTCCCCTGGCATCCCAGTATTTCACTGACTTGATACCAAAGTCTGTACTTTTGACAACAGTATTGCTATCCTAATGACACGCATCTTTACTTTTCATTCCAGCTGGATGTTCCGACGGTTGCTGCTTGCATCTCAGCCTGCTGGATGGACATTTCTTGCTGGATGATGAATGACCTTCAACTTAACCATGTCAAACTGCTCATGTTTGCAGCCAACCCAACACGTATAAACTTCACCAACCACATTGCACTGCCTGATCCTGTGGATATACCTTGTACAACATTAGGAGGATCAGGCCCTTCCTTTTGGAGCATGCTACACAACTCCTTGTCCAAGCTTTTGTTCTATCCAGACTGGACTGTTGTAATGTTCTCTTGGCAGGCCTTCCAGCATGCACTGTCAGACCTCTGCAGCTGATCCAGAATGCTGCAGCAAGAGTGATCTTTAACTAGCCGAATAGAGCACACGTCACACCTCTCTTCATCAGTTTGCACTGGCTGCCAATTTCCGCTTGCATCAAATTGAAGGCACTGATGTTTGTCTGCAGAACAACCACTGGCTCTGCACCCCTATACATAAACTCACTACTTCAGACCTGTGTCCTCCAGAAGCTTGCGTTCTGCAAGTGAATCACGCCTTGTGGTGCCATCCCATAGACACAAAATCACTTTCATGGACCTTTACTTTGACTGTTCCCTGCTGTTGACGTAAACTGCCTAACTCCACCCATTTTCAAGAAATGGCTAAAAATGCATCTTTTCATGAACACTTGACCCATTAATACTAACTCTTTCTGTTTGTAAAAAAAAAAAAAAAAAAGGGACTTTGTATGTTGCGTTGGATGAAATGTAATTGTAAATGTATAAAGGTATACAGCAATTTCCTTTTAATGTATTTTTGAATGTTCTAAATGATGTATTAAGTATGTATTTCCTATCATTTTATTCTTCGTGTAACTTGACGTAAATGTGCAGGTTCCTTTAAAATTATGCATAAGTACAGAATAGATTAATTTTACAGAAATTGGCTGGTAATGTTGCTATTTTTATGTATTTCTAAGTACTATGCTTGTTTCTCTGTCCAACAAACATTTTAAACTATAATACTTATGGAAAATGAACAATTAAAATGTATATCTAGGGACATTTGTCTTTGTATTCTATACTTACTACATTTTTATACAATATTTCTTAGTTATTGTAGCTAATTTTAATTTTATTTTAACAGAAAATGATTGTAGGTAGACAGCCATTTCATAAAATAACTGCTAAATACCTTTTAATTAACAGATTGGTTGAAATTGTGAGATTGCTTATGTAAAAGGAAGGATTAATCCTGTAAATATACAAACTTTTGTTGTGCATATTGCAAGTTTTAAAGATATTTCTTAGTTATTGTACATGGAAAAACTTTAATTTAAAAGTAAATTACTGTAGATGGACAGAGCAGTTTTATAAAATAACTAATTAAAACCCCAAATTTACAGAGATTAAACTGAAAGTCGGTTGTTTTTCTTTGTAATTTGACATAATTTGTCAGTTTTTCCATAGTTTAAAAACATATTATCAACAGTAATATACTGTAATTTAATTAATTTTGACTGTAAAGTCTATTCTGTATTTTTACAGTTTTTTCATGTATTTTTGTGAAATGTATATTTTCTGTAATTTAACGGAATCCGTCTGGAAACTCTGCTGCCAGACTTTTTGCCGTTTTTTTACAGGATTTTTTTTTACAGTGTGTGACAGCTAACACACTCCTCAGTGTGGTTAATTTACTGGAGAACGGACATGAATAAACCTCTTTGAAGAACTGTGACAGGGAATCTGTTGAAATTTCTCTAAGATAGTGTTTATAGATTTCTCTGGATCATGTACTGGACCCTGCACTGTACACTGAAGTTTACAAGATTTCATTCCATTACATATCAAAACTACTGTCACCCTTATCCACATTTTATATTAAATATAACAGTTTCACATGGAATATTGTTTGCGATGTGAATAAAGCATGCCATGCTACAAACACACCGTTCAAATTTAACGCTTGTTAAAATGTTTTAGTTTCCAAAATCAGATGTAGAATTATTTTAAAAATATACAAAATAAATATATATATACACTCTAAAAAATGTTGGGTCAAATATTTAATTGAAAACTTTAACCCAACAGTTGAGTTGGTCCATATTTGACCTGAAGTTGTTATGTTTCACTTGTTATGTTTTAGACCATACACTGAAAGTGTAGCTACACACTGCTGTCAAATCACTGATGTTATAGAATTTCTAAATCTATTTGATTTCTACAATCATTTTCCCAGTTTTTTGACACAAAGGTCTTAATTTCAAAAATGATATTATTTTGTTTCAATATATAATAACAGTACATTATAAAATCTATTTTGTGTTTGTTGTGTGCAGAAGGTGAACAGAACTGACGTACATCAGAGCAGCAGATGTTCACTTCCTGTTGATGTGAGTTCATCTTTCTGTTTCTGTTTGAGAGAACTCAAGTCCTGTATTAAGCAGAATTTTTGACACAAAGGTTTTTCATTTTCCAGAAGTGAACACGTTATTTGAGCCAGGAAGAAGAGAAGATTTGACTTCTTTAACAGTTGAAGCATTTTGAAAAAGTAATAACACCAGACAACATCAAGGCTGATTTACACCTTTACTTTGATCCCAAGTCATTCTGTTGCAGAGATGGACTGTGTAAAAAAGCAAAGGTCTAAATCTTCTAGTCATGATAAAACCACTACTAAGAAAGGGAAGAAAAAGGCCACACTTGAGGCAAGAAATAGGAAAAGTAATAGAACAGAAGCAAATTTAGTCCAGAGTTGTCAAAAAGATGAGTTTAAGTGATTCGGGAGCTGATGAAGAGAATGTAAGCAGGAAACCCCAGAGGAGCAGGAGATTAGGGAACATATTCTGTGAGCCTAAAGTTGTGGGGAAGAAATCACAGTCTGGGAGCACCAACCGATACTGGACCCGGTCGACCCGGCCCAGCAGTATAATCAAACAAGATGTCTACATACAGATCCCACTCTCAGTCATGTCTGGAAATGAATCAACCTCAAATAAAAATCAATTAATCTCTCAAGAAGTTGAATCTCCCTCTAGCCCAGTTGAAGGCCAAAAGGACAAAATTAACTATAAATTAATTGAAGGATTTCCTTCATGTGCTGAGGAAAAGAATAAGAAAATCTTATGTAATGTCATACGACACAGAAACCAAGAATGCTGAATGGGTGTATGAGATACTGAATGAGAGTACTTTAGAAAACACATGGAAAGAGCACATGAGCTTTGGAAGGAACGAATTGGAGAACACAGACTATCAACAAGGTCATCTTGCTGCAGCTGCCAATCACAGGTGGTGTCAGGAAGCCTATCATGACACTTATTTTATGAGCAACATGATACCACAGGATAAGAATTTAAACCAGGGCATGTGGAAGAAATTGGAGAATCGCTGTCAAAAGCTACAGCGGGAAAATAAGAACTGCAAAGTCCATGTGTACACTGGATCACTTTACCTGAGAAAAACAATGTGTATGTCCGTGTGCCTAACACAAGTAAAATGAAACGTTTGGGAGGGAAAGTAATCCTTATTTACCTCTTTAAGGTGATAATTGTGGAGGATGAGGATGGGACAGTAGAAAAGCCAGAATGCTATGTGATGCCCAATAAGGAACCAGAATATGACAACTTGGATGTCTATAGAAGATATACTATTAAAGATATTGAAGAGTTCACTGGTCTGACTTTCATACAACACCGTCCCAATGAGAACATGAGAGACCATATGAAGACTTTGACACTGCAGGGAGAAGGTGGAAATGGAGAGTTACATACTGTTAATATTTATGTCAGGATAAGCTCATAATTTATACTGAAAATAAGCTCATTACTGATAATGATGCTGACATGTGTGCACAGAAACACAGTGAGTTGAGTTGATCTTCCCTTATGAGTGTGTTTGGACGTACTGATCATTTGTAAAGATGAAAAGATGAAAAGTTTAACTAAGTTTGCAATTGTCTCATTAGTGATTAATAAAAGAGCTGAAAAGAGCAAGTCTCCCTCCACCCATCCTCACCACTTTCTACAGGGGCACCGTTGAGAGTGTGCTGACCAGCTGCATCACTGTCTGGTACGGGAACTGTACCGCAGCAGACCAAAGACCCTCCAGCGGACAGTGAACACAGCTGCAAGGATCATCGGTGCCCCTCTCCCCTCCATCCTGGATATTTTCCTCACACGATGCTCCAGCAAAGCCAATAGTATTGTGAAGGACTCCACACATCCCTCCCACAGTCTCTTCCAGCTCCTACCATCAGGAAGACGGTACCGGAGCATCAGAGCCCGCTCTGCCAGACTGCTCAACAGCTTTTTCCCCCAGGTTGTGAGAGCCCTGAACTCAAATCACCCCGCCCCTCTCTGAAACCCCATACAAACCCCCTACCTCCTGTAACATGGACCATTTGAAACTTATGGAACTTTTTTTGTGCAATCGAAGTGTGCTACACACAGGTGAGTGGGCCTGTACAAACCACCTGTAGTAGCACACTCTCCTCCTCTATGTGCACTAGTCACTTTTCACACACACTGCTGTGTGTATACAAATCCCACAAAAAGACTCAGTAATATATGCATGTTTACATGCTCATGCACTACAAATCATCCTGCACTGTTCCCCAGCCAGCTGCTGACTCACAATGTTCTCTTCGCACATGTACAGTATTTATCTGAAGCACTCGTATAGTTTGTATTTTTTAGTTAATGTATAGGTAAAAAAAAAATTGTTTTTATATATAGCATATTTATAGTCAAATCTATCAGTAGGATAGTTGTGTATAGGTTTATATTGTCTTACTCCATTGTTGTATGCCTGTATTTATGTAGCACCGTGGTCCTGTGAGGCACGACATTTCGTTCCACTGTATGCCCCGCATGTAGCGGAATGACAATAAAGCTCAACTTGACTTGACTTGAACTATTCAGGAAGTGAATGTCTCAAGTCTTGTTTCCTGTTGTGGTGACTTTCTTCTCAAAGTCTTCACAAAAACATCAAAGAATCGGCGATCAGAGTAGAAGAGGCAGAAACACTTTCAAGAACAATTTTTGAGACGTCTGTTTCTGAACCGACAGCAGATCTTTGGCGATTTATCATTTAGAAAGTGAAGGTCAAGTTTAGATCACTGGATCTCAAACACTGAACACAGATTGAGTGAAAAACTCAAACTCTTCTGTCTGGAGGACAAACAGCCCGTGTGTTTAGTGTGTATTTACTCACAAAAACACATCAACCACTCATTCAGAGTGAAGTTGTTCCATCATAAGGTAAGACTACAGTCTCATATTTCATATGTATATGCTCCATGTTGTCACGATCTCGGGTGGGGCTGCCCTGCTTTTGTTGTCCTGGAGCACATGGCCTTTTGTGTTTTGACAGCTGGCCATGTGCTCCGCTGTCATATGGTGTTTTCTCCGCCCCTCTTATTATCCGGGTTCTAATTTTCCCCTCCTCACCTGCACTCTATTTTGTACTCATTATCTCCCCTTTATAAACCCCTCTTGTTTGCTGTCTGGTGTCAGTCCGTATGCATTATACTGAGGTTCAGTTTGTCTTGCTGCCTGTTGTGTTTTCTGACTCGATCTCGTTTTGTTTATTTTCCTAGTCCCGTCGGTCTGGCGCTCCTGTTTTGCTGCTCTTTTTGTTTTGTTTTGTTTTGTTTTGTTTTATTTTGTTTTTGTTGCCGGCTGCTCTAGGACTCTGGCCGGCTCACCGCCGTGGCTTTTCTCTGCCCGTTCGCCCGTCCCTTCACGATCACCCCTTCCGATCCTCCTCTGCTCGCGCTCGGCGCCCTCTCTGGATTTCAGCGGCCGCTGTCTACGAACTTTCCGCCGCCGCTCTGCCTTGCTGGCTTTGGTGAAGCCGGACTGATCTTCGCGCTGTTCAGTTGGACTATATACTGGCGAGTTAAGCCATTCGGCTTATGGTTGGGACTGAGTTCTTTTTTTGTGTTTCAATAAACTCGTATTACTCACCTGCTATTGGATCCCGCTCTCATCTCTGACACATGTTGTATTTAGAGCATAAAATAGGAAGTAAGAAAAACTAATAAAACAGCCATAAGTATTATATCTATTATACATTTCCATTACAGCTTACTATTTCCATTCTATTAACAAATAAGAATTTCTAACGCAGAACAAGGAACAGCGAAGCACAATAAAAAGCTGATCAATAGCTGATGTGAGAATAAAGACTATTTATAATAGTGTAGACTGTTTTATAAATACATAAGTGTTATAATGAACAACATTCAACTTTCCGCAGTGACTTGTAAAAGACTTGTACAGTGAGTAAAGACTGTGAACATGAAACACACAAGATGTTTCTGATCATAAGACAAAATGACATATTATAATATAATTTGCATCTTTTTAAAACAATCTGTGAAACCAAGGAATTTCACACAACAACTGCATGGGTCCTATTAACAGCATCAGGTTATTATAGATAAAATCTTTGGAAAACAGTTTAAGAATATTTCATAAGTTTTTAAAAATGTATACTAATCTACAATCACGCAGATCAATTGTAATGCCTGTTGAAATATTTAGTTTTCAGACAGAATAATATATAATAATTTTTAAAAATCTAAATCTCAAAAATCTGCTGAAGCTGGTTGCCTTAAAATTTTAACTTTTTTTTTTAGTGTTAATGCAAAAAAAAAAAATCAATTTTAAACTGTTGTGATAAGGTATAACTGCAATGTTGTCAAAAGAACATTCATAGTGGCATTTGTACAAGTGTATTATAGTAATTATGACATTATATTATATGTATGTGTGTTTAGTACCATTATTCTAGTTCACTTCCTGAACACAAAAACTCTTTATAAGCCTCTCAAAACAAGATAATTAGGTCTAAACCTCTCCCACACTCCCCCTACCGTTACATTTCCTACCACATGCTGAGAAAATGTGTCTGCTCACTGTTGTAAAGTCACTCAGTGAGCCATCTGGCCACTGGCTTTAGCCATTTTAGGCACACAATGTCCTTAAAGGGAACCCCGGATATTAAGTATTAATACTGATACGATGACCACAGCTAATGAAAGAGCTTACAGGTGGCGATGGATATAAGCATAGGCTTAAACCTAACGCTGTACTACTGATTTTCCCCACAAAGAGTCTATATGCACCCGGCTATTGAGTGAAATCTGCGCTGAGAAACTCATGCCACTGAAGGAGTTTCTCAGCAGGAGTTTAATCCCACCGGTCAGAATAGTGACCGTAAAAAAGGTTTTCATTTATAAAGCTCTAAATACCTTACTGACTGATGTTTTAGTGCACTTCCTGCAAATATGGAAAAAATATAGGGTCTCTCTAAATTAAATATGTACAGTTTCACATGATTATTTCCTGTTTGCACCTTGAGAAGAGGATGACGGGTTGGAAGACATCCAGACCCGTGTCCATGTCAAACCCCTAAACGATTCAGTTCTGCTTGATCTATAGGCTAAATGTTGCAACATGATCTCACAGAATTCCGTGTAATGTTCACGGACTTAATTAACCCCGAATCTTTGGTGGCATCACGGAATCGCCGAAAATTCCGTGATGTGCTCACAGAAAAAATTCCGTGATGGGCTCACAGAAAAAATTCCATGATGGGCTCACAGAAAAAATTCCGTGATGGGCTCACAGAAAAAATTCCATGATGGGCTCACAGAAAAAATTCCGTGATGGGCTCACAGAAAAAATTCCATGATGGGCTCACAGAAAAAATTCCGTGATGGGCTCACAGAAGTGATACCAATGTAAGTCAGTGACAGGCATCAGCTGTGCTCCACACACGGAAACCCTTAGCATCGATATGCCGACGCGATACTGGGAAATTTATCGTCATCATTATTGTTCAGAACTGGGTAGGTTTAGGGTAGGTGTGGGGTCAGGTACTCCAGTGAAAGTATAACTGCATCGGAGTCGCTCTTTTTACGTGGTTCGATGCAGCGCTGGTGTTGAAGCAGTGAATCCGTGCATGGACCACGGCTGATGCTTTCTGTGAGCACATCACGGAATTTTCGGCGATTCCGTGATACCACCACAGATTCGGGGTTAATTAAGTCCGTGAACATTACACGGAATTCTGTGAGATCAGGTTGAAATGTTGATAGCTAAGACATCACTGTTTTGATTGTTTGCAACAATACTGAAATTCTCTGGCAATACCAATGTACAAATATTACTTGTGTCAATAAAGCACCTAAAAACTGAAACATAGAATTAAAGAATTCACCAAGACCATATTTCTATATGCGTCTGAAAAAGGTGATATGTCCGGGCATGTTTTTCTTTATCATCTCTATGTGTGTATGCTAACACCTCTGTAGGATCAGAACAAACTAATCTGTAGGTTGAATAGATAAACTTATGAGAAGCAGTCTTAAGTTAAAAATTATTCAAACCACCAACTTCTCAGACCACACACCCTATCCATTTCCTTCTAACAGTGAAGGTGTCTATAACTGACAGTGGATATCTCTATATATCACCTCATATAGATGTGTACAGAATCATGCTTTAGTTCAGTTCAGTTCATTTTATTTATAAAGCACAATAAAGCAACCATTGACCATTGTTTAAAATAAATCAAAGTATATAACATGATATGACAAGACAAACAAATACAAATTTTAAATAAGCCCTGCTTTAGACAATGAACACACACACACACACACACACACACACACACACACACACACACACACACACACGTAATGATTTTATACTGTGCAAACTGTATTTTCCATCACCCTACACCAACCTTACACATAAACCAACCCCTTAACCCCTCCTCAATCCCTAAAACTTAATTCTGTATGATTTATAAGCTTTGTTTCCTCATGGGGACAAAAAATAATGCCCCCACAAGGACAAGGATTTTGGATTTTGGATATTGCCATTTTTGTCCCCATAACGTAGGGTATACTGTACCTGAACCACACAGACATCGTATATGTTGTGTTTACTTTTTTTGTTGTTATTTAAGAAATGTTTTCATTTTAATCCAGACCATAGATTGTATGTGTACTGTAAAAGAACTAAT